>NW_027484964.1:0-86647 GCF_050908995.1 Andrena cerasifolii
CTCCGGGAAGTGGAGAAAAACTGGAGATCATTGGACATCAAAGGCGTGAGAGGGAACATCATTTGCGTTTGACATATGGATCATACCTCGCTCAAATTGCCATAGTTCTATTGCTCATATCCTACCTGTCACGAACTTACGTCTACAATTTTTCATGAGTCTTCGGAAATTTTTCATAAAGCAGAGAAATTCTACATCGGAAACTACTCGAGAGGGCAACGACCAACCTTTAGAAACGATACAAATGAACAGACCTTCATTACCTCCGCAATGATTACTGGCGAACTGACCAGACTATACTATGTGTCATTCCATAATACCTTCTTTTATGATGCTTATGCGTGTTGTATTACCTTCAGGTTTATCATGGCTGCAGGACATGACTGTCGCAGGGTATTTGTGTCTCGTTTGGCTTCATACACAAAGAAGGAACACCTACTTAAGGTATTCGAGCCGTTCGGCCCGATCCATGCGGTGGTCCGGAGGAAGAACTCTGGGAATGTGGCGTTCATCACCTTTACTACCCCGGAGCAAGCTGACCTAGTGGTGGAAGCGGCAGCGGCTCAACCAATCCTGTGTCACAAGCGGAAGCTGAAAGTTTCTCTTGGAGACTCCTGGCATGAGGCGGTGCAGATTCCTCTCAGTACAACGCCGGCAAATCCACCGGGTCCGGATCCGTTCGGAGGCTTGATCATCAAACCCTGGGGCGCGTCCGTACTACCGGAGGAGTGCGTGGCGATGATAGCAGCGCTGCTTCCGTACCCGGACCGAGCCAGGATGGAGCGGGTCTCTCGGCTATGGAGAAGAGCAAGCTTGGCGTCCCATCGGGGAACAACGGCCATCAACTTGGAGGACTGGAGGTGGGACAATGAATGGGGTCACCGGCCCATTTCCACCGAAGCGTTCTATTGGATGCTTCAGCGTTGCGGGCGATATGTATTAAACATCAGCCTCAACGAGCGGTCCCTATCTAGCTCACTGAAGCCGCAAGTTCTAGCCATAGCTTGTGAGGGCAGCGTGAATCTCACTACCTTAGATTTAAGAAGCGTAAC
The DNA here is from genome assembly GCF_050908995.1 of Andrena cerasifolii. Lineage (NCBI taxonomy): Eukaryota > Metazoa > Arthropoda > Insecta > Hymenoptera > Andrenidae > Andrena > Andrena cerasifolii. Next base: position 1,053 of record NW_027484964.1, read on the forward strand.
GATTCGACCGTCGGCGCTACGAGCTTTGGAGGGCAGGCTGACGTTGAAATCTCTGTCATTGGGGAGATGCGAGGGGCCCGTTGACCAATACTTGTCGGAGATAACGAGCAGATTGCGACACCTATCTATTCATAACAATACATTTACGGGAAAATCTTTAGAGAAGGGTTTTGAATTAGAGACACTGGAAATCGAAATTGCCAAAACCTCAGAGATGCTTGCATCTCTTCGGCGCTAGCGTCGTGTTCGGGATTGAGCCAATTAAAGATATCACGGAGCCCCGGTCTCAGGTCCCCCGGTGTACTTACAGCCTTAACAAGAAACACAAAAGTGTCCGAAACTCTCGAGTGCCTGACGTTTGGTACTCTCAATTTTGATCAATCTCCGCTCATCGGTGAAGCGGAGGAGTTCGAGATGATATTTTTATCGCCGGAACTGATCATCATTGCTGTGAATTTTATTATGCATTATAAAAACATCACCTCGCTAAGCGTAGCTCTTTGCAGATGGGTTGACGGTAATGTTGTCCAGGCCATGGGAGCTCATATGAGGTCACTAAAACGACTAAATGTAAGCTCTTGCATATCCATAAGAGGCGCAGAGCTTGCACCTCTTGGGGAGCTTACGCAATGCGAAGAGCTTTTCATGAACAACATGTATAGTGATGTCGAAGCTACATTTCTGGCCCGTTTAGACAATCTAAAACGATTGGACGCTCGAGACAATTTGGGGATCACTGATCTGGACATTTGTGGTTTTCTGGAACACGCAATTGATGTTGAGTTAATCAATATCGAGGGGTGTAACCGAATAACTCGGGCTACCGTGGTATCAGCAGGGAACACTATCCCTATTAGAAGACATAAATTACATCTGCACCTCGGCCAAACTCAGGCATACCACGTGAAGAGGGACCGGAAAAACATCTTTTTGACAATAACCTATGATAGGATCACCCCGCGTGCGTATTTTGTGGTGAGCGATCCCTGATGTGTGACAGCGTGCATTCTGCGCTCTGGTAAATCCTCGTTACACTATGGGGTCGTTTCTCCGGCGTGCCGTCTCGATGGTTGGATCAGCGGTGCCCCGTCGCTATCGCGTCGTCGGGACGACGACGTTTCTAAGGCAGGAGGGGTGTTACGTCCCGAAACTTCAAAATTTTAAAATAAAATTAACGTCAGAACAAGAGAAAGAATAAAAGTATAACTATACACATTTGAACTTTACACTCGAGCAGAAGTTATTTAATGAAATACAATAACTCAGTGCGGGGCCTGTATAGGACTAGATCTTTGAATCCCGATACCAAACAAAATTCTATAAATTTCTAATTACTAAATTGCACTGTAACGCGCATAACATTCTTCCGATCAAACCGATTTAAATACCAAATCCTCGAACTCCGCGTTTACCTAGTAAGCGCGTTACAACACAATTGAGAAAATTATAAAAAACATTAAAAACAGTCTGGGTTAGGTCTGCATTTCAAAAAATACAAAAAAACCAGACCTAACCCATAAAAAAGCAGGAAAAACCAGACCTAACCCAAAACGAACCCGCTGAAACTAGTAAAGAAGTGGAAGAAATTAGAAAAAAAATTGAAAAAATTATAAAAAATTCGTTAAAAAACAGTCTGGGGGAGGTCTGGTTACAAAAAAGCAGGAAAAACCAGACCTAACCCATAAAGAAGCAAGAAAAACCAGACCTAACCCAGGACGAACCCGGTGAAACTAGTGAAAAAGTGAAAAAAGTTAGAAAAAAAATTGAAAAAATTATAAAAAAATTCATTAAAAAACAGTCTGGGGGAGGTCTGGGTTACAAAAAAGCAGGAAAAACCAGACCTAACCCATAAAGAAGCAAGAAAAACCAGACCTAACCCAGGACGAACCCGGTGAAACTAGTGAAAAAGTGGAAGAAATTAGATAAAAAATTGAAAAAATTATAAAAAATTCATTAAAAAACAGTCTGGGGGAGGTCTGGGTTACAAAAAAGCAGGAAAAACCAGACCTAACCCATAAAGAAGCAAGAAAAACCAGACCTAACCCAGGACGAACCCGGTGAAACTAGTGAAAAAGTGGAAAAAATTAGATAAAAAATTGAAAAAATTATAAAAAATTCATTAAAAAACAGTCTGGGGGAGGTCTGGGTTACAAAAAAGCAGGAAAAACGAGACCTAACCCATAAAAAACCAGGAAAAGCCAGACCTAACCCAGAACGAACCCGGTGAATCTAGTAAAAAAGTGGAAAAAATTAGAAAAAAATTGAGAAAATTATAAAAAAAACATTAAAAAACAGTCTGCGTTAGGTCTGCATTTCAAAAAATACAAAAAAACCAGACCTAACCCAGGCCCACCCAGGCCGAACCCAGGCCGAACCCGGTAAAATAAGTAAAAAAGTAGAAAAAACATAAGAAAAGTATGAAAAATCATGAGAGAAGTATAAAAAAACATTAAAAACAGTCTGGGTTAGGACTGGATTGAAAAAAAAGAAATAAAGACCTTATACGCACATTACCAACACCTTACCCGCACCTTACCGAGACCTTGCCCGCACCTTACCAAGATCTTACCCACACCTACGAAGACCTTACCCGCACCTTACCAAGACCTCAACCAGAACGAACCCAGTCCTAACCCAGAATGAACCCGCTGAAACAAGTAAAAAAGTGGAAAAATGTAGAAAACAAATCAAGAAAAGTATAAAATAATCCCAGACCTAACCCAGGACGAACCCGGTGAAACTAGTGAAAAAGTGGAAAAAATTAGATAAAAAATTGAAAAAATTATAAAAAATTCATTAAAAAACAGTCTGGGGGAGGTCTGGGTTACAAAAAAGCAGGAAAAACGAGACCTAACCCATAAAAAAACCAGGAAAAGCCAGACCTAACCCAGAACGAACCCGGTGAAACTAGTAAAAAAGTGGAAAAAATTAGAAAAAAATTGAGAAAATTATAAAAAAAACATTAAAAAACAGTCTGCGTTAGGTCTGCATTTCAAAAAATACAAAAAAACCAGACCTAACCCAGGCCCACCCAGGCCGAACCCAGGCCGAACCCGGTAAAATAAGTAAAAAAGTAGAAAAAACATAAGAAAAGTATGAAAAATCATGAGAGAAGTATAAAAAAACATTAAAAAACAGTCTGGGTTAGGACTGGATTGAAAAAAAAGAAATAAAGACCTTATACGCACATTACCAACACCTTACCCGCACCTTACCGAGACCTTGCCCGCACCTTACCAAGATCTTACCCACACCTACGAAGACCTTACCCGCACCTTACCAAGACCTCAACCAGAACGAACCCAGTCCTAACCCAGAATGAACCCGCTGAAACAAGTAAAAAAGTGGAAAAATGTAGAAAACAAATCAAGAAAAGTATAAAATAAACCCAGACCTAACCCAGGACGAACCCGGTGAAACTAGTGAAAAAGTGAAAAAAGTTAGAAAAAAATTGAAAAAATTATAAAAAATTCATTAAAAAACAGTCTGGGGGAGGTCTGGGTTACAAAAAAGCAGGAAAAACCAGACCTAACCCATAAAGAAGCAAGAAAAACCAGACCTAACCCAGGACGAACCCGGTGGAACTAGTGAAAAAGTGAAAAAAGTTAGAAAAAAAATTGAAAAAATTATAAAAAATTCATTAAAAAACAGTCTGGGGGAGGTCTGGGTTACAAAAAAGCAGGAAAACCAGACCTAACCCATAAAGAAGCAAGAAAAACCAGACCTAACCCAGAACGAACCCGGTGAAACTAGTAAAAAAGTGGAAAAAAATTAGAAAAAAATTGAGAAAATTATAAAAAAACATTAAAAAACAGTCTGCGTTAGGTCTGCATTTCAAAAAATACAAAAAAACCAGACCTAACCCAGGCCCACCCAGGCCGAACCCAGGCCGAACCCGGTAAAATAAGTAAAAAAGTAGAAAAAACATAAGAAAAGTATGAAAAATCATGAGAGAAGTATAAAAAAACATTAAAAAACATTCTGGGTTAGGACTGGATTGAAAAAAAAGAAATAAAGACCTTATACGCACATTACCAACACCTTACCCGCACCTTACCGAGACCTTGCCCGCACCTTACCAAGATCTTACCCACACCTACGAAGACCTTACCCGCACCTTACCAAGACCTCAACCAGAACGAACCCAGTCCTAACCCAGAATGAACCCGCTGAAACAAGCAAAAAAGTGGAAAAATGTAGAAAACAAATCAAGAAAAGTATAAAATAAACATAAAAAACATGAGAAAAGTATAAAAAAAAATTTAAAAAACAGTCTGGGTTAGGTCTGCATTTAAAAAAATACAAAAAATCCAGACCTAACGCAGGCCTTTTTTTTTTTTTTTTTTTTAAATGACTAAAACCCCCACCTCTATGTGCCTCTACCAACCACCCCTCCCTGTCAACTGTGTCGGCGGAATTATTTGCATAGTCAACCTCACGCGACACGGTGAAACTTCGACAGGGCCTCAAAGGGATTGACACAATCCTGAGCTTAAAAGCTCCCACGCACAACTACTGCCTAAAACAGCAGAAGTATGTGTGTATCCTACATAAATATACATAGTATACATACCGCCACTATTAACAATTCGCCTATTTCAAAAGTTATTTTACACAAACAATCTTTTTCTTCTTTTTTCCGACGTTGATCCAGGTCTCTGACTCTGTCCCAGCCGTCTCATAAGTAGAAAGGGCTGTCCCTTTCTAGACCTAACGCAGGCCTAACCCAGGAAAAACCAGACCTAACCCGGTGAAACAGGTAAAAAAGTATAAAAAGTATAAAAAAACTTCAGAAAAGTATTAAAAGTATTAAAAACCATAAGAAAAGTATAAAAAAGCATAAAAAAACATGAGAAAAGTATAAAATAAACATAAAAAACATGAGAAAAGTAAAAAAAAAAACATAAAAAAACATGAGAAAAGTATAAAAAAAACATAACACTGTTACGTCCCGAAACTTCAAAATTTTTAAAAATAAAATCTTAGTTATTTTTCTTTTCTCTTTTGATAGTGGGCAGAGTGCTTCGGCAACGCTTAGCGTTCTGGGAAATCCCTCGTCGAGCGCATTTCTGTTCACTGTATTTTATCTATGAAAATGGATACTCGGTTCTGGGAACGTCGTCGTCGCAACGTTTGACCGTTGCACTGTACCCTGAACGTGGGACTGTGCTGAGGCATCAGCGTGGTTCTCAGTAGTTCATTCAGAATAAGCAGTTGTTCTCATCCCTCGCGACATTGACTAAATGTAAGCGGCGGGGGTGCGTCTTGACAATGCATCTAGCATTTTGGTGAAACCTCGTCGAGCGCATTTCCGACCGTCGAATCGTCGCATCAATGTAAAGGAGTGATCTGAGTGTGAGAAGCGTGGGGATGAGAGTACCCTGTTTGACGCCGGTAGCGCATAAGTATAAAGTATGAAAGAACGAAGGTGAGAACACCTAATGACATCGTGCAACGGTTGCTGGGGCATGATTAGGACTGCAGCGTCAGCTTTTCTGAGCGGGCCTCATGGCCGGACGCTCTCGGGGGCGCGAAGCTGAAGTCACTCTTTGTCGTACAGTCGCGGAGAGCGTGACAAGTGTCCGTGGATAGTAATTTCTTTTTCTTAATTTAAATTCTATTTCGAGCCAGAGATTCATAAGTTTTAGTGAATGGACTCATCTTTCCACGTTAAACGTTTTCTAACTTCATCGATTTCTGAATCTTATAAATCTGCGTTTTATATTCGTTTAATAATCCTGGCTAATTCTCTATGTTGCGTTGGGATCAACCTTCTGTTAGGTCTCATTCCTTTTTGCGTTTGTTTTATTCTATATATATATCGCTTTCATTTATAACAACCGTCAATATCGTGTGTGAGTGTGAATTTCTCTTTCCTAGGCGCGGAACAGGTGTTTTAGAGAACGTATACGAACGAAATTCGTACACTGTAGAAAAATAGCCGATATAGCGGGTGAGTTGCGCATTTCTTTTCCTTAAAAACATTGTAAGCAGTTAACGATTGGCGAGCGTAAATTCTTGTAAAGCAAATATTATATGTGATCTATTGCCAACTGGCGAATGCGGAGGTAATGGAGAGTCAATATTGGCTTTAGCCAATATTTTGGGACTACCCTTGGCTCTCTAGCCCTCTTAACGTCAGAACAAGAGAAAGAATAAAAGTATAACTATACACATTTGAACTTTACACTCGAGCAGAAGTTATTTAATGAAATACAATAACTCAGTGCGGGGCCTGTATAGGACTAGATCTTTGAATCCCGATACCAAACAAAATTCTATAAATTTCTAATTACTAAATTGCACTGTAACGCGCATAACATTCTTCCGATCAAACCGATTTAAATACCAAATCCTCGAACTCCGCGTTTACCTAGTAAGCGCGTTACAGAACTGGTGGCAGCGGTGGGATACCAAGATCGTGCATTGAATGATTGTTCATCTCACGAAGTGGTGAAATTACCCTATTTTGTTTTATATAAAATTCTTAAAGGGCTCTAGTGTAACGTTCAATCGTGGGACAAATTGGTGGCGTTCAAGACTATATTGAAAATAATATCATTCGTTTTTCTAATTTTATACATACAATATTGCATCTTTGCCGATTGTGTGTGTGATCTTGTGTTTGTAAACTTCGTACTCAAAATGACGGAAACGGGACGAACTAGTGCTTCGGGCACGAACGCGAATGTTTCTGGAAATAATCCCGATTTAAGTGTTTCGAACGCTATGATGGCATCGATGGCAGAGTGTTTCACCCTTCAGAACAGTACTTTAAACATTCCGTTCTACGATGGTAAAAACATACCTTTAAAAAACTTTTTACAAGATATAAGAAATGGCGCAGTCTTTGTTCCTCCCGCGTTAGAATCTTCGTTTTTAAAAGCAGTGCTAGGTAAATTGCAAAAGACAGCTAGAGATAGCACATGGGGCAAGACGTTCAATAATTTGGATGAGTTGATAAAACATTTAAAGGCCAGATTCGGATCAGATAAAACTTATCCTGATTATCATCATGAAATCGAAAATATTAGAATGAAGCGTGGTGAAACTGTTAACGATTTCCATGATCGGTTAAATATTCTATTTAATGGCGCTAAAACAGTTTTAGAGGATAAATACCCTGAAAATGCGGGACAAATGTTAGAACCAATTAAAGAAGTAGCCTTGGAAGCGTTCATTCGAGGGTTGCCCGATGAAATCACGCGAGCGGTAGACGCACGTGATCCCAAAAATCTGGAAGAAGCATTAAAATTTGCGCGTCGGGCGGAAATCAAAATCAGATCTGGAATATTACCGTCCGGTGAAACTTCGCGGGTAACGTTCGCGGAAAATAACTATTCTTCAAATTCAAGATCAGTTTCTCCATCATATTCGAATTCCGATAATCATGGCACTTCGAGACACTACCAGAATTATTCAATAACCAGACGCGAAGGAAATCGTTCGCGATCGCCATCCCCGAATCCAATAGATGCTCAGGATGTTAAATTAAAATCACCTAAACCTACTCAATCAGAATATACAAATTATCCTCGATACTCGGATCGCCAACGATACGATCATCAAAGACATCCAACCTATCCATTTTATCCACCTTATTTTTATCCTCAAATGACTCCATTTCCTCCATATTATACACCTTATCCAGCATACCCTCATGATTTGAATAATAGACCTCCAAACGCATCAAGTCGACCAAGTTCGCCATATTCAAATAGACCACCTTCGCCACATCCGAGTAAAACTAATTCGACTACCGACAGCAATAATTTAAACTCACAGACGACTCGTCACAGAGACGCGGCGATGAGTCCTACGTCAACAGAGCGTCACACAACCGCGAGAAATCTAAAGCGAGCTCAGTAATGTTAACCGTAAATACTGAATCCCCGGTGGTTAAGATGTCCGGAGACAAATTGCGGTCCGGGCACGCACATTTCTTAGTAGATACAGGGGCAGATATTAATGTAATTAAATTAGACGCACTATTAGATGATGCAATAGTAGCACTTGACGAATCGGCAACTCTTTCAGGAATCACGCCGGGAACATCAGAAACATTAGGAACCACTTTCATCACGTTGCAATCAGAACCGATTAGATTTCATGTTGTAAAATCTTGTTTCCCAATACGAGCTGACGGTATATTAGGAAAGGAATTTTTAAGACAGGAACAAGCGGAGATATCATTTGCCCATAACACATTGGTTACTCAGTCAGATCCAATTAGACCTATACGTTTTGTGGGGGAGGAACCTTTAACAAAAAAACGGTTAAATTATAAACCTCGCATTTTACGAATTAGTGCTCGAGGCAGACAGCCAATTGCCATCGATGTCATAAATAGCGATCTGAAAGAGGGATATTTACCAAAGATCGATACAATAAACGGAGTCTATATCGGCGAAGCCGTTGTATCAGTAAATGATCAGGGCAAGTGCCATGTCCTAGCAATTAACACATTGACAGAAGATGTTGATATCGAAATTTCACCACAGGAATTAATTCCATTTGAGCACTATAGCTTGCCAGAGGAAGAAAATTTTGATTCGGATTCAGAATCCTCAGAAATTATAACGAACCGAGTAGGTGAAATAGTTAAAAGATTACGTCTGTCTCATTTGAATGATGAGGAGGTAAGTCACGTGATTGATCTTGTTGAGGAATTTCCTGAAGTATTTCATTTGCCCGGTGATAATTTGCAAGCCACACCGAATATAAAACATAAAATTCCTACTATCGATGATGTCCCGATAGATACGCGACAGTATAGATTTCCCCCAGTACATAAAGAAGAAATAGTTAAACAAATTTCGGCCAAATTAAGTAAAGGAATAATAGAATCTTCAAATTCTCCATTTAATTCTCCACTTTTGATCGTGCCAAAGAAACCTGACCCAGATGGCAACCTACGGTGGCGAATAGTGATAGATTTCCGTAAATTGAACGAAAAAACGATTGGAGATGCTTACCCATTACCGAACATTACGGATATATTAGACCAATTAGGAGAGGCGCGTTATTTTTCGATATTTGACCTAGCTAGTGGTTTTCAACAAATTGAAATGGATCCGGCAGATAGTTTAAAAACGGCTTTCTCGACACCAAACGGTCATTACCAGTATAAACGCATGCCGGAAGGTCTTAAGAACGCTCCGGCAACATTTCAAAGATTAATGGACCAAGTGTTGCGTGGATTGCAAGGAACGGAAATTTTTGTATACCTAGATGATATCGTGGTTTACACTAAAAATTTAGAAGACCACGGAAAGAAAATTCGTCGTTTATTCAATAGATTGGCGGATGCCAAGCTGTCACTTCAACCCAGTAAATGCGAATTTTTGAGAACAGAAGTAGCTTATTTGGGACATATCATCGGGCAGGACGGAGTCAAACCAGACCCCAACAAGATCAAGGCCGTGAAGAATTTTCCTCGTCCTCAAAATCCTAAAAATATTAGGCAATTCTTGGGCCTTGCAGGTTATTATAGACGTTTTATAAAGGATTTTTCGGCTATAGCAAAACCATTATCCGAACTATTAAAGAAGAATGCTAAATTTGTCTGGGGTAAAGAACAAAAAGAAAGCTTCAGAAAATTGCGAAAAGCGCTATGCACTCGACCAATACTGCAATATCCAGATTTTAAAAAGCCATTTACTCTAACAACAGATGCATCTGATTACGCGATTGGTGCAATCCTGAGTCAGGAGAAAGACGGTCACGATTTACCTATAGCATACTTGTCCAGAATGTTAATAAAACCCGAACAAAATTATTCTACTACCGAGAAAGAGTGCTTAGCGATACTATATGCAGTGCTACATTTCCGACCTTATCTTTATGGACGCAAATTTACGTTAGTTAGTGATCATGAGCCCTTGAGATGGATAAATTCCATTAACGATCCTGGTCAGAGATTAGTAAGATGGAGATTGAAATTGAGAGATTATGAATACGAGTTCGTTCACAAGTCTGGTAAATTAAATACAAATGCAGACGCGTTATCGCGAAATCCGGTTGATGAAACCTTGACAGAATCCTCAGATGATTCGGATGAGGGCACAAAAATAGAAAAGAAACAACTGTTTCCACTCAAAGAAGGTGAGAAGACTAGCGACTCGCCTACACCTTCAGTGTCTCAGTCAAAACCCGAGAGTCAATCAAAAATTCCAAAACCAGGAAAAACATTAGGTTCAAGGACAAGGGTAAAACCACCAACAATACTTGATCATAGTGCTATAGCCACTAGAACCCGCTCCAAATTACCACAGCCTTCCAAACAATCAATAGCAGGACCTTCAAAATTAACCGAACCTTCTATGTCATTGGAATCCTTCAAACCTTCAACTTCTCTGGACAAAGGATCATGTATTGATGATCCTCCGATTCTCAGACAGCGAAAGAGTGTTTTTCCTAATCTGGAATACTATCCTGAAACACGGATACTGGAAAATCCTAGTGTTCCAGAGGAGGAAACCGCTGTCGTTGTTAATCCATCACAAGTACAGGACATCATAGCAGGTGAACCTGATAAAACTTCAGATTATTCTGTCGAATTAAAGGACCTTCTAGAATCTTTCAGAAGGTTTGATGAATCCATGCGAGAAAGAGGTATCAGTCACGTGGATGATGAAGAAGAAATAATAGAATTTCGAGAAGACATAGTTTCAGAACCTGTAGAAGCAATTTCGGATGAACCTGACTCTTCCGATGATGAGACGGAAGAGGAGGCTATCCGAAGTCAGAATGTCGAAGACTTGATACAAACTTCGAGAGGCACTTTCCATACTAGCAAATTCGCGTCACAAGCACCTTCACTTAAAGTTATCCCGGAAGATACGGAATTGAGTATAACCCCTTCCTTGAATAGCTCAGCAATCGTCAAACCTACCTATCAAACTACTATACCCTCACCTGTTTCAACAACTAGACCATTGGCACTCTCTACACCTTTTCCAGACCATTTAACTAAACAATCTTCTAAGGAAGGAGGGAAAACTCCTCTAAAATCAAATATACCCATTCCTCGACGAATCATACCCCAAAATTCACAAAATTCTCATTCGACTGGTATAACAATAACAGGAGATATACCACCGGATTTGGAAACCGCTAAACCAATAGATTTTTCTGAATTACCACTCGAGGATAGTGAAACTGTATCCACAACAAGGGAAAATTTAACGTACTCTCGTTCCCATTATGTTCATTTTATGTCATCGGATTGCGAAATAGTAACGCCAATTGGTAACTTGTTATCTGATTTAAATATCATCAATGCAAATGATATGAAACTGGCAAAACCAAAATTAGGGCAAGTATTGATTACGGAACGAGGAAAACACAAGATCTTTAGCTTAATAATAAAACAATTTCATGGAGACAAAATTTGTGCAGAGAATTTAACATCAGGCTTACTGAATCTAAAGAATATACTAATTAAATCCAATGTGCAGTCCTTTAGAATTTCAAAATCAGGCGATTTTTTAGATGAACTTCCTCGCGATACATTAGCATCTTTACTAACGCGCATCTTCGAAGACAGCGGAATCAAAGTAATTATTTGCTCTGGGAATATTCGAGTCCCTCCGGAATCCATACGTCAGAATATTATTTCGGAATTTCACGAAGGATTAATTGGCGGACATAAAGGAGTGACGAAAACCTATCTTAGAATTAGGGAAAAGTTTTACTGGCCGGGACTACGAAACGACGTTCAAAATTTTATCCGCACTTGCAATAGTTGTAAGAGTAAAAAGTTAGTAAGAGCAAAAACTCGGGAACCTATGTTAATCACTGACACCTCGATTGAGCCTTTTGATAAGATAGCTCTGGACACTGTAGGACCTCTTCCGACCTCATCATCGGGAAACCGTCATATCCTCACTATGCAGGACAATTTAACCAAATACTGCATCGCTGTTCCTATTCCTGATATTAAGGCGGAAACAGTAGCACATGCATTAACAACAAATTTAATACTGCAATATGGGGCACCTCGAGTGATTTTAACCGATAGGGGTACTAGTTTCATCAATAAATTGATGCAACAGCTGGCAACGATTTTCAAAATTCATCATGTTAGTACATCGGGATATAGACCTCAGACAAATGGAGCTTTAGAACGAAGTCATATAGTATTAACAGAATATATCAGTCATTATATCAAGGACTACGACGATTGGGATCGTTTAGTACCTTTTGCAATGTTCTCATACAATACCTCGGTGCATGAAGCCACTAATTTTACACCATACGAGTTAGTATTCGGTAAAATAGCTCGTTGTCCAAATTCTTTTCAAGACGAAAACGAAAATCTTCCAGTATATAATTCATACTTGCAAGACCTAATAATACGCCTTTCTGAAATGCAAACATTAGCAGGGAATAATTTGATCAAAGCTAAGGAAAAGTCTAAATTATATTATGATAAATCGACACGTCCGTTTAAAGGAAAGGTGGGGGACATGGCACGTGTCCTAGTCGAACCAAAAAGAGGAAAATTTGGTGAACGCTACCATGGTCCATACAGGATTATTGAAGCCTTGGAGGGAAGAGGCATAGTATTGGAGGACGACAAGGGAAAACTTTTTACGAAGCACCCGGATAAATTAATATTGGATTAAGGAAAGGAATGGGCGGCTCACGGCTAATTCGATTAGATTTGGTAGTTACCTGGGCATGTCTAGTGACCATGAGTAAACCTATGGAAGAACCTGATAACGACCTGAAAGACTACCGTATCACACGGATGCCTGCTAATCCGGGACTGTACTACGAAAGGGAAAGCGGCGTAGAATTCGCGAGAGCGGATTGGCGTGTAGCGTTATTCATAGACATCCAAAAAATCAGCAAAAGTTGGGAACATGAGAACGAAACTTTGGAAAATGTTTATCAAAATTGTATATCACTTGTAGTTAAAACAGACTGTACCTCGCTATTAAGAATAGGGTACTTGAAGGGTAGAGTGACTGAGGTCATGCACCTGCACAAGGAAGCAGAACAGCTAATCTCTGAAATTATCACGCCGCCTTCGAAATTATCAAAACCTCCGAAAACAATAACTCGCCGGAGCGTACCGCTTGGATTCGTTGGTTCTTTGAGTCGTTCCTTGTTTGGTACACTGAACATGGAGGATGCTGAGTATTTTGACAGAGAAATTGATAGATTATATGATTATCAACGCATCATAACTCAGATTGTTAAGAATCAAACTCACATCGTCATGAGCGATCTGCATCATACCCATGAAATAATGGAGAAATTAGCGAGCAAAATTGAAAGTAACAGGCTCGAAATAAACAAATTAATTGAAGCACAGGGAGCATTCAAAACATTAAATTACTCTTTGGCCTTAATTCAATACTCAAATTCTGTAGAAATCTCTCTTAATCATTATATCAATGGAATTCAAACATTAATGACAGCCATAGTGACAGCTCGTCAAGGTGAATTGCACCCTTCCTTGCTTAGTGGACCCAGACTGGGAATCGTCTTACAGGAGATACGAGAATCTGTAACGGGCTATGAACTTCCTATGTATGTCCGTAGAATCGAAGAATTGTCGAAATTAACTACAGTAGACTTAGGATATTATAACGGAAAAATAATAGTCACAATACACATACCATTAATAGATCGAATTAAATTTGAGCTTTATCATGCGTACTCTTGGCCATCTAAACAAATTATAAATTCGAATGTTACCGCATCCGCGTACCTTGTGCCACGAGCAAGGAATGTAGGGTTAAGCACGGACCTCCGAACATATTTCATCGTTAACGATAACTTTTTAAGTTCTTGTCTGAAACTGCATGGTCACTTCTTGTGTCAACCAGAAACTCCTTTATATGAAGTACAAAATTCAAAATCATGCGAACTTCGGCTGCTGTTGGGGACTGGAAGTCAAGAAGACACTTTCAAAAATTGTAATATTCGGATGAAGACATACCACGAGCAATACTGGGAGAAACTTAAAGTATCAGGCGCTTGGCTATATTCATTGGATCAAACAGAATCTCTCCAAATAATTTGCAATGGAAGAAAAAGCCAAATTGTTACAATAGAGCACAGCGGAATATTAGAATTACATCCCGACTGCACCGCAAGAACACAGACAACCACGTTAACGGGAGTAAAGATCGTTCAAGATAAACATTATTATTATTATCAGCCTGATCTACGGTTAAATATTACGAAATTGATACCATCTCTGGAGGAATATTCGGCGATCCATGAAGTCATCAAGGGACATCCAGGACTGATGCCTTGGAAGATCGACACGGACAATTCACTCCGGGAAGTGGAGGAAAAACTGGAGATCATTGGACATCAAAGGCGTGAGAGGGAACATCATTTGCGTTTGACATATGGATCATACCTCGCTCAAATTGCCATAGTTCTATTGCTCATATCCTACCTGTCACGAACTTACGTCTACAATTTTTTCATGAGTCTTCGGAAATTTTTCATAAAGCAGAGAAATTCTACATCGGAAACTACTCGAGAGGGCAACGACCAACCTTTAGAAACGATACAAATGAACAGACCTTCATTACCTCCGCAATGATTACTGGCGAACTGACCAGACTATACTATGTGTCATTCCATAATACCTTCTTTTATGATGCTTATGCGTGTTGTATTACCTTCAGGTTTATCATGGCTGCAGGACATGACTGTCGCAGGGTATTTGTGTCTCGTTTGGCTTCATACACAAAGAAGGAACACCTACTTAAGGTATTCGAGCCGTTCGGCCCGATCCATGCGGTGGTCCGGAGGAAGAACTCTGGGAATGTGGCGTTCATCACCTTTACTACCCCGGAGCAAGCTGACCTAGTGGTGGAAGCGGCAGCGGCTCAACCAATCCTGTGTCACAAGCGGAAGCTGAAAGTTTCTCTTGGAGACTCCTGGCATGAGGCGGTGCAGATTCCTCTCAGTACAACGCCGGCAAATCCACCGGGTCCGGATCCGTTCGGAGGCTTGATCATCAAACCCTGGGGCGCGTCCGTACTACCGGAGGAGTGCGTGGCGATGATAGCAGCGCTGCTTCCGTACCCGGACCGAGCCAGGATGGAGCGGGTCTCTCGGCTATGGAGAAGAGCAAGCTTGGCGTCCCATCGGGGAACAACGGCCATCAACTTGGAGGACTGGAGGTGGGACAATGAATGGGGTCACCGGCCCATTTCCACCGAAGCGTTCTATTGGATGCTTCAGCGTTGCGGGCGATATGTATTAAACATCAGCCTCAACGAGCGGTCCCTATCTAGCTCACTGAAGCCGCAAGTTCTAGCCATAGCTTGTGAGGGCAGCGTGAATCTCACTACCTTAGATTTAAGAAGCGTAACGATTCGACCGTCGGCGCTACGAGCTTTGGAGGGCAGGCTGACGTTGAAATCTCTGTCATTGGGGAGATGCGAGGGGCCCGTTGACCAATACTTGTCGGAGATAACGAGCAGATTGCGACACCTATCTATTCATAACAATACATTTACGGGAAAATCTTTAGAGAAGGGTTTTGAATTAGAGACACTGGAAATCGAAAATTGCCAAAACCTCAGAGATGCTTGCATCTCTTCGGCGCTAGCGTCGTGTTCGGGATTGAGCCAATTAAAGATATCACGGAGCCCCGGTCTCAGGTCCCCCGGTGTACTTACAGCCTTAACAAGAAACACAAAAGTGTCCGAAACTCTCGAGTGCCTGACGTTTGGTACTCTCAATTTTGATCAATCTCCGCTCATCGGTGAAGCGGAGGAGTTCGAGATGATATTTTTATCGCCGGAACTGATCATCATTGCTGTGAATTTTATTATGCATTATAAAAACATCACCTCGCTAAGCGTAGCTCTTTGCAGATGGGTTGACGGTAATGTTGTCCAGGCCATGGGAGCTCATATGAGGTCACTAAAACGACTAAATGTAAGCTCTTGCATATCCATAAGAGGCGCAGAGCTTGCACCTCTTGGGGAGCTTACGCAATGCGAAGAGCTTTTCATGAACAACATGTATAGTGATGTCGAAGCTACATTTCTGGCCCGTTTAGACAATCTAAAACGATTGGACGCTCGAGACAATTTGGGGATCACTGATCTGGACATTTGTGGTTTTCTGGAACACGCAATTGATGTTGAGTTAATCAATATCGAGGGGTGTAACCGAATAACTCGGGCTACCGTGGTATCAGCAGGGAACACTATCCCTATTAGAAGACATAAATTACATCTGCACCTCGGCCAAACTCAGGCATACCACGTGAAGAGGGACCGGAAAAACATCTTTTTGACAATAACCTATGATAGGATCACCCCGCGTGCGTATTTTGTGGTGAGCGATCCCTGATGTGTGACAGCGTGCATTCTGCGCTCTGGTAAATCCTCGTTACACTATGGGGTCGTTTCTCCGGCGTGCCGTCTCGATGGTTGGATCAGCGGTGCCCCGTCGCTATCGCGTCGTCGGGACGACGACGTTTCTAAGGCAGGAGGGGTGTTACGTCCCGAAACTTCAAAATTTTTAAAAATAAAATTAACGTCAGAACAAGAGAAAGAATAAAAGTATAACTATACACATTTGAACTTTACACTCGAGCAGAAGTTATTTAATGAAATACAATAACTCAGTGCGGGGCCTGTATAGGACTAGATCTTTGAATCCCGATACCAAACAAAATTCTATAAATTTCTAATTACTAAATTGCACTGTAACGCGCATAACATTCTTCCGATCAAACCGATTTAAATACCAAATCCTCGAACTCCGCGTTTACCTAGTAAGCGCGTTACAACACAATTGAGAAAATTATAAAAAAACATTAAAAACAGTCTGGGTTAGGTCTGCATTTCAAAAAATACAAAAAAACCAGACCTAACCCATAAAAAAGCAGGAAAAACCAGACCTAACCCAAAACGAACCCGCTGAAACTAGTAAAGAAGTGGAAGAAATTAGAAAAAAAATTGAAAAAATTATAAAAAATTCGTTAAAAAACAGTCTGGGGGAGGTCTGGGTTACAAAAAAGCAGGAAAAACCAGACCTAACCCATAAAGAAGCAAGAAAAACCAGACCTAACCCAGGACGAACCCGGTGAAACTAGTGAAAAAGTGAAAAAAGTTAGAAAAAAAATTGAAAAAATTATAAAAAAATTCATTAAAAAACAGTCTGGGGGAGGTCTGGGTTACAAAAAAGCAGGAAAAACCAGACCTAACCCATAAAGAAGCAAGAAAAACCAGACCTAACCCAGGACGAACCCGGTGAAACTAGTGAAAAAGTGGAAGAAATTAGATAAAAAATTGAAAAAATTATAAAAAATTCATTAAAAAACAGTCTGGGGGAGGTCTGGGTTACAAAAAAGCAGGAAAAACCAGACCTAACCCATAAAGAAGCAAGAAAAACCAGACCTAACCCAGGACGAACCCGGTGAAACTAGTGAAAAAGTGGAAAAAATTAGATAAAAAATTGAAAAAATTATAAAAAATTCATTAAAAAACAGTCTGGGGGAGGTCTGGGTTACAAAAAAGCAGGAAAAACGAGACCTAACCCATAAAAAACCAGGAAAAGCCAGACCTAACCCAGAACGAACCCGGTGAATCTAGTAAAAAAGTGGAAAAAATTAGAAAA
This sequence comes from Andrena cerasifolii, assembly GCF_050908995.1. Lineage (NCBI taxonomy): Eukaryota > Metazoa > Arthropoda > Insecta > Hymenoptera > Andrenidae > Andrena > Andrena cerasifolii. Next base: position 18,666 of record NW_027484964.1, read on the forward strand.
AAATTGAGAAAATTATAAAAAAAACATTAAAAAACAGTCTGCGTTAGGTCTGCATTTCAAAAAATACAAAAAAACCAGACCTAACCCAGGCCCACCCAGGCCGAACCCAGGCCGAACCCGGTAAAATAAGTAAAAAAGTAGAAAAAACATAAGAAAAGTATGAAAAATCATGAGAGAAGTATAAAAAAACATTAAAAAACAGTCTGGGTTAGGACTGGATTGAAAAAAAAGAAATAAAGACCTTATACGCACATTACCAACACCTTACCCGCACCTTACCGAGACCTTGCCCGCACCTTACCAAGATCTTACCCACACCTACGAAGACCTTACCCGCACCTTACCAAGACCTCAACCAGAACGAACCCAGTCCTAACCCAGAATGAACCCGCTGAAACAAGTAAAAAAGTGGAAAAATGTAGAAAACAAATCAAGAAAAGTATAAAATAAACATAAAAAACATGAGAAAAGTATAAAAAAAAATTTAAAAAACAGTCTGGGTTAGGTCTGCATTTAAAAAAATACAAAAAATCCAGACCTAACGCAGGCCTTTTTTTTTTTTTTTTTTTTAAATGACTAAAACCCCCACCTCTATGTGCCTCTACCAACCACCCCTCCCTGTCAACTGTGTCGGCGGAATTATTTGCATAGTCAACCTCACGCGACACGGTGAAACTTCGACAGGGCCTCAAAGGGATTGACACAATCCTGAGCTTAAAAGCTCCCACGCACAACTACTGCCTAAAACAGCAGAAGTATGTGTGTATCCTACATAAATATACATAGTATACATACCGCCACTATTAACAATTCGCCTATTTCAAAAGTTATTTTACACAAACAATCTTTTTCTTCTTTTTTCCGACGTTGATCCAGGTCTCTGACTCTGTCCCAGCCGTCTCATAAGTAGAAAGGGCTGTCCCTTTCTAGACCTAACGCAGGCCTAACCCAGGAAAAACCAGACCTAACCCGGTGAAACAGGTAAAAAAGTATAAAAAGTATAAAAAAACTTCAGAAAAGTATTAAAAGTATTAAAAACCATAAGAAAAGTATAAAAAAGCATAAAAAAACATGAGAAAAGTATAAAATAAACATAAAAAACATGAGAAAAGTAAAAAAAAAAACATAAAAAAACATGAGAAAAGTATAAAAAAACATAACACTGTTACGTCCCGAAACTTCAAAATTTTTAAAAATAAAATCTTAGTTATTTTTCTTTTCTCTTTTGATAGTGGGCAGAGTGCTTCGGCAACGCTTAGCGTTCTGGGAAATCCCTCGTCGAGCGCATTTCTGTTCACTGTATTTTATCTATGAAAATGGATACTCGGTTCTGGGAACGTCGTCGTCGCAACGTTTGACCGTTGCACTGTACCCTGAACGTGGGACTGTGCTGAGGCATCAGCGTGGTTCTCAGTAGTTCATTCAGAATAAGCAGTTGTTCTCATCCCTCGCGACATTGACTAAATGTAAGCGGCGGGGGTGCGTCTTGACAATGCATCTAGCATTTTGGTGAAACCTCGTCGAGCGCATTTCCGACCGTCGAATCGTCGCATCAATGTAAAGGAGTGATCTGAGTGTGAGAAGCGTGGGGATGAGAGTACCCTGTTTGACGCCGGTAGCGCATAAGTATAAAGTATGAAAGAACGAAGGTGAGAACACCTAATGACATCGTGCAACGGTTGCTGGGGCATGATTAGGACTGCAGCGTCAGCTTTTCTGAGCGGGCCTCATGGCCGGACGCTCTCGGGGGCGCGAAGCTGAAGTCACTCTTTGTCGTACAGTCGCGGAGAGCGTGACAAGTGTCCGTGGATAGTAATTTCTTTTCTTAATTTAAATTCTATTTCGAGCCAGAGATTCATAAGTTTTAGTGAATGGACTCATCTTTCCACGTTAAACGTTTTCTAACTTCATCGATTTCTGAATCTTATAAATCTGCGTTTTATATTCGTTTAATAATCCTGGCTAATTCTCTATGTTGCGTTGGGATCAACCTTCTGTTAGGTCTCATTCCTTTTTGCGTTTGTTTTATTCTATATATATATCGCTTTCATTTATAACAACCGTCAATATCGTGTGTGAGTGTGAATTTCTCTTTCCTAGGCGCGGAACAGGTGTTTTAGAGAACGTATACGAACGAAATTCGTACACTGTAGAAAAATAGCCGATATAGCGGGTGAGTTGCGCATTTCTTTTCCTTAAAAACATTGTAAGCAGTTAACGATTGGCGAGCGTAAATTCTTGTAAAGCAAATATTATATGTGATCTATTGCCAACTGGCGAATGCGGAGGTAATGGAGAGTCAATATTGGCTTTAGCCAATATTTTGGGACTACCCTTGGCTCTCTAGCCCTCTTAACGTCAGAACAAGAGAAAGAATAAAAGTATAACTATACACATTTGAACTTTACACTCGAGCAGAAGTTATTTAATGAAATACAATAACTCAGTGCGGGGCCTGTATAGGACTAGATCTTTGAATCCCGATACCAAACAAAATTCTATAAATTTCTAATTACTAAATTGCACTGTAACGCGCATAACATTCTTCCGATCAAACCGATTTAAATACCAAATCCTCGAACTCCGCGTTTACCTAGTAAGCGCGTTACAGAACTGGTGGCAGCGGTGGGATACCAAGATCGTGCATTGAATGATTGTTCATCTCACGAAGTGGTGAAATTACCCTATTTTGTTTTATATAAAATTCTTAAAGGGCTCTAGTGTAACGTTCAATCGTGGGACAAATTGGTGGCGTTCAAGACTATATTGAAAATAATATCATTCGTTTTTCTAATTTTATACATACAATATTGCATCTTTGCCGATTGTGTGTGTGATCTTGTGTTTGTAAACTTCGTACTCAAAATGACGGAAACGGGACGAACTAGTGCTTCGGGCACGAACGCGAATGTTTCTGGAAATAATCCCGATTTAAGTGTTTCGAACGCTATGATGGCATCGATGGCAGAGTGTTTCACCCTTCAGAACAGTACTTTAAACATTCCGTTCTACGATGGTAAAAACATACCTTTAAAAAACTTTTTACAAGATATAAGAAATGGCGCAGTCTTTGTTCCTCCCGCGTTAGAATCTTCGTTTTTAAAAGCAGTGCTAGGTAAATTGCAAAAGACAGCTAGAGATAGCACATGGGGCAAGACGTTCAATAATTTGGATGAGTTGATAAAACATTTAAAGGCCAGATTCGGATCAGATAAAACTTATCCTGATTATCATCATGAAATCGAAAATATTAGAATGAAGCGTGGTGAAACTGTTAACGATTTCCATGATCGGTTAAATATTCTATTTAATGGCGCTAAAACAGTTTTAGAGGATAAATACCCTGAAAATGCGGGACAAATGTTAGAACCAATTAAAGAAGTAGCCTTGGAAGCGTTCATTCGAGGGTTGCCCGATGAAATCACGCGAGCGGTAGACGCACGTGATCCCAAAAATCTGGAAGAAGCATTAAAATTTGCGCGTCGGGCGGAAATCAAAATCAGATCTGGAATATTACCGTCCGGTGAAACTTCGCGGGTAACGTTCGCGGAAAATAACTATTCTTCAAATTCAAGATCAGTTTCTCCATCATATTCGAATTCCGATAATCATGGCACTTCGAGACACTACCAGAATTATTCAATAACCAGACGCGAAGGAAATCGTTCGCGATCGCCATCCCCGAATCCAATAGATGCTCAGGATGTTAAATTAAAATCACCTAAACCTACTCAATCAGAATATACAAATTATCCTCGATACTCGGATCGCCAACGATACGATCATCAAAGACATCCAACCTATCCATTTTATCCACCTTATTTTTATCCTCAAATGACTCCATTTCCTCCATATTATACACCTTATCCAGCATACCCTCATGATTTGAATAATAGACCTCCAAACGCATCAAGTCGACCAAGTTCGCCATATTCAAATAGACCACCTTCGCCACATCCGAGTAAAACTAATTCGACTACCGACAGCAATAATTTAAACTCACAGACGACTCGTCACAGAGACGCGGCGATGAGTCCTACGTCAACAGAGCGTCACACAACCGCGAGAAATCTAAAGCGAGCTCAGTAATGTTAACCGTAAATACTGAATCCCCGGTGGTTAAGATGTCCGGAGACAAATTGCGGTCCGGGCACGCACATTTCTTAGTAGATACAGGGGCAGATATTAATGTAATTAAATTAGACGCACTATTAGATGATGCAATAGTAGCACTTGACGAATCGGCAACTCTTTCAGGAATCACGCCGGGAACATCAGAAACATTAGGAACCACTTTCATCACGTTGCAATCAGAACCGATTAGATTTCATGTTGTAAAATCTTGTTTCCCAATACGAGCTGACGGTATATTAGGAAAGGAATTTTTAAGACAGGAACAAGCGGAGATATCATTTGCCCATAACACATTGGTTACTCAGTCAGATCCAATTAGACCTATACGTTTTGTGGGGGAGGAACCTTTAACAAAAAAACGGTTAAATTATAAACCTCGCATTTTACGAATTAGTGCTCGAGGCAGACAGCCAATTGCCATCGATGTCATAAATAGCGATCTGAAAGAGGGATATTTACCAAAGATCGATACAATAAACGGAGTCTATATCGGCGAAGCCGTTGTATCAGTAAATGATCAGGGCAAGTGCCATGTCCTAGCAATTAACACATTGACAGAAGATGTTGATATCGAAATTTCACCACAGGAATTAATTCCATTTGAGCACTATAGCTTGCCAGAGGAAGAAAATTTTGATTCGGATTCAGAATCCTCAGAAATTATAACGAACCGAGTAGGTGAAATAGTTAAAAGATTACGTCTGTCTCATTTGAATGATGAGGAGGTAAGTCACGTGATTGATCTTGTTGAGGAATTTCCTGAAGTATTTCATTTGCCCGGTGATAATTTGCAAGCCACACCGAATATAAAACATAAAATTCCTACTATCGATGATGTCCCGATAGATACGCGACAGTATAGATTTCCCCCAGTACATAAAGAAGAAATAGTTAAACAAATTTCGGCCAAATTAAGTAAAGGAATAATAGAATCTTCAAATTCTCCATTTAATTCTCCACTTTTGATCGTGCCAAAGAAACCTGACCCAGATGGCAACCTACGGTGGCGAATAGTGATAGATTTCCGTAAATTGAACGAAAAAACGATTGGAGATGCTTACCCATTACCGAACATTACGGATATATTAGACCAATTAGGAGAGGCGCGTTATTTTTCGATATTTGACCTAGCTAGTGGTTTTCAACAAATTGAAATGGATCCGGCAGATAGTTTAAAAACGGCTTTCTCGACACCAAACGGTCATTACCAGTATAAACGCATGCCGGAAGGTCTTAAGAACGCTCCGGCAACATTTCAAAGATTAATGGACCAAGTGTTGCGTGGATTGCAAGGAACGGAAATTTTTGTATACCTAGATGATATCGTGGTTTACACTAAAAATTTAGAAGACCACGGAAAGAAAATTCGTCGTTTATTCAATAGATTGGCGGATGCCAAGCTGTCACTTCAACCCAGTAAATGCGAATTTTTGAGAACAGAAGTAGCTTATTTGGGACATATCATCGGGCAGGACGGAGTCAAACCAGACCCCAACAAGATCAAGGCCGTGAAGAATTTTCCTCGTCCTCAAAATCCTAAAAATATTAGGCAATTCTTGGGCCTTGCAGGTTATTATAGACGTTTTATAAAGGATTTTTCGGCTATAGCAAAACCATTATCCGAACTATTAAAGAAGAATGCTAAATTTGTCTGGGGTAAAGAACAAAAAGAAAGCTTCAGAAAATTGCGAAAAGCGCTATGCACTCGACCAATACTGCAATATCCAGATTTTAAAAAGCCATTTACTCTAACAACAGATGCATCTGATTACGCGATTGGTGCAATCCTGAGTCAGGAGAAAGACGGTCACGATTTACCTATAGCATACTTGTCCAGAATGTTAATAAAACCCGAACAAAATTATTCTACTACCGAGAAAGAGTGCTTAGCGATACTATATGCAGTGCTACATTTCCGACCTTATCTTTATGGACGCAAATTTACGTTAGTTAGTGATCATGAGCCCTTGAGATGGATAAATTCCATTAACGATCCTGGTCAGAGATTAGTAAGATGGAGATTGAAATTGAGAGATTATGAATACGAGTTCGTTCACAAGTCTGGTAAATTAAATACAAATGCAGACGCGTTATCGCGAAATCCGGTTGATGAAACCTTGACAGAATCCTCAGATGATTCGGATGAGGGCACAAAAATAGAAAAGAAACAACTGTTTCCACTCAAAGAAGGTGAGAAGACTAGCGACTCGCCTACACCTTCAGTGTCTCAGTCAAAACCCGAGAGTCAATCAAAAATTCCAAAACCAGGAAAAACATTAGGTTCAAGGACAAGGGTAAAACCACCAACAATACTTGATCATAGTGCTATAGCCACTAGAACCCGCTCCAAATTACCACAGCCTTCCAAACAATCAATAGCAGGACCTTCAAAATTAACCGAACCTTCTATGTCATTGGAATCCTTCAAACCTTCAACTTCTCTGGACAAAGGATCATGTATTGATGATCCTCCGATTCTCAGACAGCGAAAGAGTGTTTTTCCTAATCTGGAATACTATCCTGAAACACGGATACTGGAAAATCCTAGTGTTCCAGAGGAGGAAACCGCTGTCGTTGTTAATCCATCACAAGTACAGGACATCATAGCAGGTGAACCTGATAAAACTTCAGATTATTCTGTCGAATTAAAGGACCTTCTAGAATCTTTCAGAAGGTTTGATGAATCCATGCGAGAAAGAGGTATCAGTCACGTGGATGATGAAGAAGAAATAATAGAATTTCGAGAAGACATAGTTTCAGAACCTGTAGAAGCAATTTCGGATGAACCTGACTCTTCCGATGATGAGACGGAGGAGGAGGCTATCCGAAGTCAGAATGTCGAAGACTTGATACAAACTTCGAGAGGCACTTTCCATACTAGCAAATTCGCGTCACAAGCACCTTCACTTAAAGTTATCCCGGAAGATACGGAATTGAGTATAACCCCTTCCTTGAATAGCTCAGCAATCGTCAAACCTACCTATCAAACTACTATACCCTCACCTGTTTCAACAACTAGACCATTGGCACTCTCTACACCTTTTCCAGACCATTTAACTAAACAATCTTCTAAGGAAGGAGGGAAAACTCCTCTAAAATCAAATATACCCATTCCTCGACGAATCATACCCCAAAATTCACAAAATTCTCATTCGACTGGTATAACAATAACAGGAGATATACCACCGGATTTGGAAACCGCTAAACCAATAGATTTTTCTGAATTACCACTCGAGGATAGTGAAACTGTATCCACAACAAGGGAAAATTTAACGTACTCTCGTTCCCATTATGTTCATTTTATGTCATCGGATTGCGAAATAGTAACGCCAATTGGTAACTTGTTATCTGATTTAAATATCATCAATGCAAATGATATGAAACTGGCAAAACCAAAATTAGGGCAAGTATTGATTACGGAACGAGGAAAACACAAGATCTTTAGCTTAATAATAAAACAATTTCATGGAGACAAAATTTGTGCAGAGAATTTAACATCAGGCTTACTGAATCTAAAGAATATACTAATTAAATCCAATGTGCAGTCCTTTAGAATTTCACAATCAGGCGATTTTTTAGATGAACTTCCTCGCGATACATTAGCATCTTTACTAACGCGCATCTTCGAAGACAGCGGAATCAAAGTAATTATTTGCTCTGGGAATATTCGAGTCCCTCCGGAATCCATACGTCAGAATATTATTTCGGAATTTCACGAAGGATTAATTGGCGGACATAAAGGAGTGACGAAAACCTATCTTAGAATTAGGGAAAAGTTTTACTGGCCGGGACTACGAAACGACGTTCAAAATTTTATCCGCACTTGCAATAGTTGTAAGAGTAAAAAGTTAGTAAGAGCAAAAACTCGGGAACCTATGTTAATCACTGACACCTCGATTGAGCCTTTTGATAAGATAGCTCTGGACACTGTAGGACCTCTTCCGACCTCATCATCGGGAAACCGTCATATCCTCACTATGCAGGACAATTTAACCAAATACTGCATCGCTGTTCCTATTCCTGATATTAAGGCGGAAACAGTAGCACATGCATTAACAACAAATTTAATACTGCAATATGGGGCACCTCGAGTGATTTTAACCGATAGGGGTACTAGTTTCATCAATAAATTGATGCAACAGCTGGCAACGATTTTCAAAATTCATCATGTTAGTACATCGGGATATAGACCTCAGACAAATGGAGCTTTAGAACGAAGTCATATAGTATTAACAGAATATATCAGTCATTATATCAAGGACTACGACGATTGGGATCGTTTAGTACCTTTTGCAATGTTCTCATACAATACCTCGGTGCATGAAGCCACTAATTTTACACCATACGAGTTAGTATTCGGTAAAATAGCTCGTTGTCCAAATTCTTTTCAAGACGAAAACGAAAATCTTCCAGTATATAATTCATACTTGCAAGACCTAATAATACGCCTTTCTGAAATGCAAACATTAGCAGGGAATAATTTGATCAAAGCTAAGGAAAAGTCTAAATTATATTATGATAAATCGACACGTCCGTTTAAAGGAAAGGTGGGGGACATGGCACGTGTCCTAGTCGAACCAAAAAGAGGAAAATTTGGTGAACGCTACCATGGTCCATACAGGATTATTGAAGCCTTGGAGGGAAGAGGCATAGTATTGGAGGACGACAAGGGAAAACTTTTTACGAAGCACCCGGATAAATTAATATTGGATTAAGGAAAGGAATGGGCGGCTCACGGCTAATTCGATTAGATTTGGTAGTTACCTGGGCATGTCTAGTGACCATGAGTAAACCTATGGAAGAACCTGATAACGACCTGAAAGACTACCGTATCACACGGATGCCTGCTAATCCGGGACTGTACTACGAAAGGGAAAGCGGCGTAGAATTCGCGAGAGCGGATTGGCGTGTAGCGTTATTCATAGACATCCAAAAAATCAGCAAAAGTTGGGAACATGAGAACGAAACTTTGGAAAATGTTTATCAAAATTGTATATCACTTGTAGTTAAAACAGACTGTACCTCGCTATTAAGAATAGGGTACTTGAAGGGTAGAGTGACTGAGGTCATGCACCTGCACAAGGAAGCAGAACAGCTAATCTCTGAAATTATCACGCCGCCTTCGAAATTATCAAAACCTCCGAAAACAATAACTCGCCGGAGCGTACCGCTTGGATTCGTTGGTTCTTTGAGTCGTTCCTTGTTTGGTACACTGAACATGGAGGATGCTGAGTATTTTGACAGAGAAATTGATAGATTATATGATTATCAACGCATCATAACTCAGATTGTTAAGAATCAAACTCACATCGTCATGAGCGATCTGCATCATACCCATGAAATAATGGAGAAATTAGCGAGCAAAATTGAAAGTAACAGGCTCGAAATAAACAAATTAATTGAAGCACAGGGAGCATTCAAAACATTAAATTACTCTTTGGCCTTAATTCAATACTCAAATTCTGTAGAAATCTCTCTTAATCATTATATCAATGGAATTCAAACATTAATGACAGCCATAGTGACAGCTCGTCAAGGTGAATTGCACCCTTCCTTGCTTAGTGGACCCAGACTGGGAATCGTCTTACAGGAGATACGAGAATCTGTAACGGGCTATGAACTTCCTATGTATGTCCGTAGAATCGAAGAATTGTCGAAATTAACTACAGTAGACTTAGGATATTATAACGGAAAAATAATAGTCACAATACACATACCATTAATAGATCGAATTAAATTTGAGCTTTATCATGCGTACTCTTGGCCATCTAAACAAATTATAAATTCGAATGTTACCGCATCCGCGTACCTTGTGCCACGAGCAAGGAATGTAGGGTTAAGCACGGACCTCCGAACATATTTCATCGTTAACGATAACTTTTTAAGTTCTTGTCTGAAACTGCATGGTCACTTCTTGTGTCAACCAGAAACTCCTTTATATGAAGTACAAAATTCAAAATCATGCGAACTTCGGCTGCTGTTGGGGACTGGAAGTCAAGAAGACACTTTCAAAAATTGTAATATTCGGATGAAGACATACCACGAGCAATACTGGGAGAAACTTAAAGTATCAGGCGCTTGGCTATATTCATTGGATCAAACAGAATCTCTCCAAATAATTTGCAATGGAAGAAAAAGCCAAATTGTTACAATAGAGCACAGCGGAATATTAGAATTACATCCCGACTGCACCGCAAGAACACAGACAACCACGTTAACGGGAGTAAAGATCGTTCAAGATAAACATTATTATTATTATCAGCCTGATCTACGGTTAAATATTACGAAATTGATACCATCTCTGGAGGAATATTCGGCGATCCATGAAGTCATCAAGGGACATCCAGGACTGATGCCTTGGAAGATCGACACGGACAATTCACTCCGGGAAGTGGAGGAAAAACTGGAGATCATTGGACATCAAAGGCGTGAGAGGGAACATCATTTGCGTTTGACATATGGATCATACCTCGCTCAAATTGCCATAGTTCTATTGCTCATATCCTACCTGTCACGAACTTACGTCTACAATTTTTTCATGAGTCTTCGGAAATTTTTCATAAAGCAGAGAAATTCTACATCGGAAACTACTCGAGAGGGCAACGACCAACCTTTAGAAACGATACAAATGAACAGACCTTCATTACCTCCGCAATGATTACTGGCGAACTGACCAGACTATACTATGTGTCATTCCATAATACCTTCTTTTATGATGCTTATGCGTGTTGTATTACCTTCAGGTTTATCATGGCTGCAGGACATGACTGTCGCAGGGTATTTGTGTCTCGTTTGGCTTCATACACAAAGAAGGAACACCTACTTAAGGTATTCGAGCCGTTCGGCCCGATCCATGCGGTGGTCCGGAGGAAGAACTCTGGGAATGTGGCGTTCATCACCTTTACTACCCCGGAGCAAGCTGACCTAGTGGTGGAAGCGGCAGCGGCTCAACCAATCCTGTGTCACAAGCGGAAGCTGAAAGTTTCTCTTGGAGACTCCTGGCATGAGGCGGTGCAGATTCCTCTCAGTACAACGCCGGCAAATCCACCGGGTCCGGATCCGTTCGGAGGCTTGATCATCAAACCCTGGGGCGCGTCCGTACTACCGGAGGAGTGCGTGGCGATGATAGCAGCGCTGCTTCCGTACCCGGACCGAGCCAGGATGGAGCGGGTCTCTCGGCTATGGAGAAGAGCAAGCTTGGCGTCCCATCGGGGAACAACGGCCATCAACTTGGAGGACTGGAGGTGGGACAATGAATGGGGTCACCGACCCATTTCCACCGAAGCGTTCTATTGGATGCTTCAGCGTTGCGGGCGATATGTATTAAACATCAGCCTCAACGAGCGGTCCCTATCTAGCTCACTGAAGCCGCAAGTTCTAGCCATAGCTTGTGAGGGCAGCGTGAATCTCACTACCTTAGATTTAAGAAGCGTAACGATTCGACCGTCGGCGCTACGGGCTTTGGAGGGGAGGCTGACGTTGAAATCTCTGTCATTGGGGAGATGCGAGGGGCCCGTTGACCAATACTTGTCGGAGATAACGAGCAGATTGCGACACCTATCTATTCATAACAATACATTTACGGGAAAATCTTTAGAGAAGGGTTTTGAATTAGAGACACTGGAAATCGAAAATTGCCAAAACCTCAGAGATGCTTGCATCTCTTCGGCGCTAGCGTCGTGTTCGGGATTGAGCCAATTAAAGATATCACGGTGCCCCGGTCTCAGGTCCCCCGGTGAACTTACAGCCTTAACAAGAAACACAAAAGTGTCCGAAACTCTCGAGTGTCTGACGTTTGGTACTCCCAATTTTGATCAATCTCCGCTCATCGGTGAAACGGAGGAGTTCGAGATGAATTTTTATCGCCGGAACTGATCATCATTGCTGTGAATTTTATTATGCATTATAAAAACATCACCTCGCTAAGCGTAGCTCTTTGCAGATGGGTTGACGGTAATGTTGTCCAGGCCATGGGAGCTCATATGAGGTCACTAAAACGACTAAATGTAAGCTCTTGCATATCCATAAGAGGCGCAGAGCTTGCACCTCTTGGGGAGCTTACGCAATGCGAAGAGCTTTTCATGAACAACATGTATAGTGATGTCGAAGCTACATTTCTGGCCCGTTTAGACAATCTAAAACGATTGGACGCTCGAGACAATTTGGGGATCACTGATCTGGACATTTGTGGTTTTCTGGAACACGCAATTGATGTTGAGTTAATCAATATCGAGGGGTGTAACCGAATAACTCGGGCTACCGTGGTATCAGCAGGGAACACTATCCCTATTAGAAGACATAAATTACATCTGCACCTCGGCCAAACTCAGGCATACCACGTGAAGAGGGACCGGAAAAACATCTTTTTGACAATAACCTATGATAGGATCACCCCGCGTGCGTATTTTGTGGTGAGCGATCCCTGATGCGTGACAGCGTGCATTCTGCACTCTGGTAAATCCTCGTTACACTATGGGGTCGTTTCTCCGGCGTGCCGTCTCGATGGTTGGATCAGCGGTGCCCCGTCGCTATCGCGTCGTCGGGACGACGACGTTTCTAAGGAAGGAGGGGTGTTACGTCCCGAAACTTCAAAATTTTTAAAAATAAAATCTTAGTTATTTTTCTTTTCTCTTTTGATAGTGGGCAGAGTGCTTCGGCAACGCTTAGCGTTCTGGGAAATCCCTCGTCGAGCGCATTTCTGTTCACTGTATTTTATCTATGAAAATGGATACTCGGTTCTGGGAACGTCGTCGTCGCAACGTTTGACCGTTGCACTGTACCCTGAACGTGGGACTGTGCTGAGGCATCAGCGTGGTTCTCAGTAGTTCATTCAGAATAAGCGGTTGTTCTCATCCCTCGCGACATTGATTAAATGTAAGCGGCGGGGGTGCGTCTTGACAATGCATCTAGCATTTTGGTGAAACCTCGTCGAGCGCATTTCCGACCGTCGAATCGTCGCATCAATGTAAAGGAGTGATCTGAGTGTGAGAAGCGTGGGGATGAGAGTACCCTGTTTGACGCCGGTAGCGCATAAGTATAAAGTATGAAAGAACGAAGGTGAGAACACCTAATGACATCGTGCAACGGTTGCTGGGGCATGATTAGGACTGCAGCGTCAGCTTTTCTGAGCGGGCCTCATGGCCGGACGCTCTCGGGGGCGCGAAGCTGAAGTCACTCTTTGTCGTACAGTCGCGGAGAGCGTGACGAGTGTCCGTGGATAGTAATTTCTTTTTCTTAATTTAAATTCTATTTCGAGCCAGAGATTCATAAGTTTTAGTGAATGGACTCATCTTTCCACGTTAAACGTTTTCTAACTTCATCGAATTCTGAATCTTATAAATCTGCGTTTTATATTCGTTTAATAATCCTGGCTAATTCTCTATGTTGCGTTGGGATCAACCTTCTGTTAGGTCTCATTCCTTCTTGCGTTTGTTTTATTCTATATATATATCGCTTTCATTTATAACAACCGTCAATATTGTGTGTGAGTGTGAATTTCTCTTTCCTAGGCGCGGAACAGGTGTTTGAGAGAACGTATACGAACGAAATTCGAACATTGTAGAAAAATAGCCGATATAGCGGGTGAGTTGCGCATTTCTTTTCCTTAAAAACATTGTAAGCAGTTAACGATTGGCGAGCGTAAATTCTTGTAAAGCAAATATTTTATGTGATCTATTGCCAACTGGCGAATGCGGAGGTAATGGAGAGTCAATATTGGCTTTAGCCAATATTTTGGGACTACCCTTGGCTCTCTAGCCCTCTTAACGTCAGAACAAGAGAAAGAATAAAAGTATAACTATACACATTTGAACTTTACACTCGAGCAGAAGTTATTTAATGAAATACAATAACTCAGTGCGGGGCCTGTATAGGACTAGATCTTTGAATCCCGATACCAAACAAAATTCTATAAATTACTAATTACTAAATTGCACTGTAACGCGCATAACATTCTTCCGATCAAACCGATTTAAATACCAAATCCTCGAACTCCGCGTTTACCTAGTAACCGCGTTACAGAACTGGTGGCAGCGGTGGGATACCAAGATCGTGCATTGAATGATTGTTCATCTCACGAAGTGGTGAAATTACCCTATTTTGTTTTATATAAAATTCTTAAAGGGCTCTAGTGTAACGTTCAATCGTGGGACAAATTGGTGGCGTTCAAGACTATATTGAAAATAATATCATTCGTTTTTCTAATTTTATACATACAATATTGCATCTTTGCCGATTGTGTGTGTGATCTTGTGTTTGTAAACTTCGTACTCAAAATGACGGAAACGGGACGAACTAGTGCTTCGGGCACGAACGCGAATGTTTCTGGAAATAATACCGATTTAAGTGTTTCGAACGCTATGATGGCATCGATGGCAGAGTGTTTCACCCTTCAGAACAGTACTTTAAACATTCCGTTCTACGATGGTAAAAACATACCTTTAAAAAACTTTTTACAAGATATAAGAAATGGCGCAGTCTTTGTTCCTCCCGCGTTAGAATCTTCGTTTTTAAAAGCAGTGCTAGGTAAATTGCAAAAGACAGCTAGAGATAGCACATGGGGCAAGACGTTCAATAATTTGGATGAGTTGATAAAACATTTAAAGGCCAGATTCGGATCAGATAAAACTTATCCTGATTACCATCATGAAATCGAAAATATTAGAATGAAGCGTGGTGAAACTGTTAACGATTTCCATGATCGGTTAAATATTCTATTTAATGGCGCTAAAACAGTTTTAGAGGATAAATACCCTGAAAATGCGGGACAAATGTTAGAACCAATTAAAGAAGTAGCCTTGGAAGCGTTCATTCGAGGGTTGCCCGATGAAATCACGCGAGCGGTAGACGCACGTGATCCCAAAAATCTGGAAGAAGCATTAAAATTTGCGCGTCGGGCGGAAATCAAAATCAGATCTGGAATATTACCGTCCGGTGAAACTTCGCGGGTAACGTTCGCGGAAAATAACTATTCTTCAAATTCAAGATCAGTTTCTCCATCATATTCGAATTCCGATAATCATGGCACTTCGAGACACTACCAGAATTATTCAATAACCAGACGCGAAGGAAATCGTTCGCGATCGCCATCCCCGAATCCAATAGATGCTCAGGATGTTAAATTAAAATCACCTAAACCTACTCAATCAGAATATACAAATTATCCTCGATACTCGGATCGCCAACGATACGATCATCAAAGACATCCAACCTATCCATTTTATCCACCTTATTTTTATCCTCAAATGACTCCATTTCCTCCATATTATCCACCTTATCCAGCATACCCTCATGATTTGAATAATAGACCTCCAAACGCATCGAGTCGACCAAGTTCGCCATATTCAAATAGACCACCTTCGCCACATCCGAGTAAAATTAATTCAACTACCGACAGCAATAATTTAAACTCACAGACGACTCGTCACGGAGACGCGGCGATGAGTCCTACGTCAACAGAGCGTCACACAACCGCGAGAAATCTAAAGCGAGCTCAGTAATGTTAACCGTAAATACTGAATCCCCGGTGGTTAAGATGTCCGGAGACAAATTGCGGTCCGGGCACGCACATTTCTTAGTAGATACAGGGGCAGATATTAATGTAATTAAATTAGACGCACTATTAGATGATGCAATAGTAGCACTTGACGAATCGGCAACTCTTTCAGGAATCACGCCGGGAACATCAGAAACATTAGGAACCACTTTCATCACGTTGCAATCAGAACCGATTAGATTTCATGTTGTAAAATCTTGTTTCCCAATACGAGCTGACGGTATATTAGGAAAGGAATTTTTAAGACAGGAACAAGCGGAGATATCATTTGCCCATAACACATTGGTTACTCAGTCAGATCCAATTAGACCTATACGTTTTGTGGGGGAGGAACCTTTAACAAAAAAACGGTTAAATTATAAACCTCGCATTTTACGAATTAGTGCTCGAGGCAGACAGCCAATTGCCATCGATGTCATAAATAGCGATCTGAAAGAGGGATATTTACCAAAGATCGATACAATAAACGGAGTCTATATCGGCGAAGCCGTTGTATCAGTAAATGATCAGGGCAAGTGCCATGTCCTAGCAATTAACACATTGACAGAAGATGTTGATATCGAAATTTCACCACAGGAATTAATTCCATTTGAGCACTATAGCTTGCCAGAGGAAGAAAATTTTGATTCGGATTCAGAATCCTCAGAAATTATAACGAACCGAGTAGGTGAAATAGTTAAGAGATTACGTCTGTCTCATTTGAATGATGAGGAGGTAAGTCACGTGATTGATCTTGTTGAGGAATTTCCTGAAGTATTTCATTTGCCCGGTGATAATTTGCAAGCCACACCGAATATAAAACATAAAATTCCTACTATCGATGATGTCCCGATAGATACGCGACAGTATAGATTTCCCCCAGTACATAAAGAAGAAATAGTTAAACAAATTTCGGCCAAATTAAGTAAAGGAATAATAGAATCTTCAAATTCACCATTTAATTCTCCACTTTTGATCGTGCCAAAGAAACCTGACCCAGATGGCAACCTACGGTGGCGAATAGTGATAGATTTCCGTAAATTGAACGAAAAAACGATTGGAGATGCTTACCCATTACCGAACATTACGGATATATTAGACCAATTAGGAGAGGCGCGTTATTTTTCGATATTTGACCTAGCTAGTGGTTTTCAACAAATTGAAATGGATCCGGCAGATAGTTTAAAAACGGCTTTCTCGACACCAAACGGTCATTACCAGTATAAACGCATGCCGGAAGGTCTTAAGAACGCTCCGGCAACATTTCAAAGATTAATGGACCAAGTGTTGCGTGGATTGCAAGGAACGGAAATTTTTGTATACCTAGATGATATCGTGGTTTACACTAAAAATTTAGAAGACCACGGAAAGAAAATTCGTCGTTTATTCAATAGATTGGCGGATGCCAAGCTGTCACTTCAACCCAGTAAATGCGAATTTTTGAGAACAGAAGTAGCTTATTTGGGACATATCATCGGGCAGGACGGAGTCAAACCCGACCCCAACAAGATCAAGGCCGTGAAGAATTTTCCTCGTCCTCAAAATCCTAAAAATATTAGGCAATTCTTGGGCCTTGCAGGTTATTATAGACGTTTTATAAAGGATTTTTCGGCTATAGCAAAACCATTATCCGAACTATTAAAGAAGAATGCTAAATTTGTCTGGGGTAAAGAACAAAAAGAAAGCTTCAGAAAATTGCGAAAAGCGCTATGCACTCGACCAATACTGCAATATCCAGATTTTAAAAAGCCATTTACTCTAACAACAGATGCATCTGATTACGCGATTGGTGCAATCCTGAGTCAGGAGAAAGACGGTCACGATTTACCTATAGCATACTTGTCCAGAATGTTAATAAAACCCGAACAAAATTATTCTACTACCGAGAAAGAGTGCTTAGCGATACTATATGCAGTGCTACATTTCCGACCTTATCTTTATGGACGCAAATTTACGTTAGTTAGTGATCATGAGCCCTTGAGATGGATAAATTCCATTAACGATCCTGGTCAGAGATTAGTAAGATGGAGATTGAAATTGAGAGATTATGAATACGAGTTCGTTCACAAGTCTGGTAAATTAAATACAAATGCAGACGCGTTATCGCGAAATCCGGTTGATGAAACCTTGACAGAATCCTCAGATGATTCGGATGAGGGCACAAAAATAGAAATGAAACAACTGTTTCCACTCAAAGAAGGTGAGAAGACTAGCGACTCGCCTACACCTTCAGTGTCTCAGTCAAAACCCGCGAGTCAATCAAAAATTCCAAAACCAGGAAAAACATTAGGTTCAAGGACAAGGGTAAAACCACCAACAATACTTGATCATAGTGCTATAGCCACTAGAACCCGCTCCAAATTACCACAGCCTTCCAAACAATCAATAGCAGGACCTTCAAAATTAACCGAACCTTCTATGTCATTGGAATCCTTCAAACCTTCAACTTCTTTGGACAAAGGATCATGTATTGATGATCCTCCGATTCTCAGACAGCGAAAGAGTGTTTTTCCTAATCTGGAATACTATCCTGAAACACGGATACTGGAAAATCCTAGTGTTCCAGAGGAGGAAACCGCTGTCGTTGTTAATCCATCACAAGTACAGGACATCATAGCAGGTGAACCTGATAAAACTTCAGATTATTCTGTCGAATTAAAGGACCTTCTAGAATCTTTCAGAAGGTTTGATGAATCCATGCGAGAAAGAGGTATCAGTCACGTGGATGATGAAGAAGAAATAATAGAATTTCGAGAAGACATAGTTTCAGAACCTGTAGAAGCAATTTTGGATGAACCTGACTCTTCCGATGATGAGACGGAGGAGGAGGCTATCCGAAGTCAGAATGTCGAAGACTTGATACAAACTTCGAGAGGCACTTTCCATACTAGCAAATTCGCGTCACAAGCACCTTCACTTAAAGTTATCCCGGAAGATACGGAATTGAGTATAACCCCTTCCTTGAATAGCTCAGCAATCGTCAAACCTACCTATCAAACTACTATACCCTCACCTGTTTCAACAACTAGACCATTGGCACTCTCTACACCTTTTCCAGACCATTTAACTAAACGATCTTCTAAGGAAGGAGGGAAAACTCCTCTAAAATCAAATATACCCATTCCTCGACGAATCATACCCCAAAATTCACAAAATTCTCATTCGACTGGTATAACAATAACAGGAGATATACCACCGGATTTGGAAACCGCTAAACCAATAGATTTTTCTGAATTACCACTCGAGGATAGTGAAACTGTATCCACAACAAGGGAAAATTTAACGTACTCTCGTTCCCATTATGTTCATTTTATGTCATCGGATTGCGAAATAGTAACGCCAATTGGTAACTTGTTATCTGATTTAAATATCATCAATGCAAATGATATGAAACTGGCAAAACCAAAATTAGGGCAAGTATTGATTACGGAACGAGGAAAACACAAGATCTTTAGCTTAATAATAAAACAATTTCATGGAGATAAAATTTGTGCAGAGAATTTAACATCAGGCTTACTGAATCTAAAGAATATACTAATTAAATCCAATGTGCAGTCCTTTAGAATTTCACAATCAGGCGATTTTTTAGATGAACTTCCTCACGATACATTAGCATCTTTACTAACGCGCATCTTCGAAGACAGCGGAATCAAAGTAATTATTTGCTCTGGGAATATTCGAGTCCCTCCGGAATCCATACGTCAGAATATTATTTCGGAATTTCACGAAGGATTAATTGGCGGACATAAAGGAGTGACGAAAACCTATCTTAGAATTAGGGAAAAGTTTTACTGGCCAGGACTACGAAACGACGTTCAAAATTTTATCCGCACTTGCAATAGTTGTAAGAGTAAAAAGTTAGTAAGAGCAAAAACTCGGGAACCTATGTTAATCACTGACACCTCGATTGAGCCTTTTGATAAGATAGCTCTGGACACTGTAGGACCTCTTCCGACCTCATCATCGGGAAACCGTCATATCCTCACTATGCAGGACAATTTAACCAAATACTGCATCGCTGTTCCTATTCCTGATATTAAGGCGGAAACAGTAGCACATGCATTAACAACAAATTTAATACTGCAATATGGGGCACCTCGAGTGATTTTAACCGATAGGGGTACTAGTTTCATCAATAAATTAATGCAACAGCTGGCAACGATTTTCAAAATTCATCATGTTAGTACATCGGGATATAGACCTCAGACAAATGGAGCTTTAGAACGAAGTCATATAGTATTAACAGAATATATCAGTCATTATATCAAGGACTACGACGATTGGGATCGTTTAGTACCTTTTGCAATGTTCTCATACAATACCTCGGTGCATGAAGCCACTAATTTTACACCATACGAGTTAGTATTCGGTAAAATAGCTCGTTGTCCAAATTCTTTTCAAGACGAAAACGAAAATCTTCCAGTATATAATTCATACTTGCAAGACCTAATAATACGCCTTTCTGAAATGCAAACATTAGCAGGGAATAATTTGATCAAAGCTAAAGAAAAGTCTAAATTATATTATGATAAATCGACACGTCCGTTTAAAGGAAAGGTGGGGGACATGGCACGTGTCCTAGTCGAACCAAAAAGAGGAAAATTTGGTGAACGCTACCATGGTCCATACAGGATTATTGGAGCCTTGGAGGGAAGAGGCATAGTATTGGAGGACGACAAGGGAAAACTTTTTACGAAGCACCCGGATAAATTAATATTGGATTAAGGAAAGGAATGGGCGGCTCACGGCTAATTCGATTAGATTTGGTAGTTACCTGGGCATGTCTAGTGACCATGAGTAAACCTATGGAAGAACCTGATAACGACCTGAAAGACTACCGTATCACACGGATGCCTGCTAATCCGGGACTGTACTACGAAAGGGGAAGCGGCGTAGAATTCGCGAGAGCGGATTGGCGTGTAGCGTTATTCATAGACATCCAAAAAATCAGCAAAAGTTGGGAACATGAGAACGAAACTTTGGAAAATGTTTATCAAAATTGTATATCACTTGTAGTTAAAACAGACTGTACCTCGCTATTAAGAATAGGGTACTTGAAGGGTAGAGTGACTGAGGTCATGCACCTGCACAAGGAAGCAGAACAGCTAATCTCTGAAATTATCACGCCGCCTTCGAAATTATCAAAACCTCCGAAAACAATAACTCGCCGGAGCGTACCGCTTGGATTCGTTGGTTCCTTGAGTCGTTCCTTGTTTGGTACACTGAACATGGAGGATGCTGAGTATTTTGACAGAGAAATTGATAGATTATATGATTATCAACGCATCATAACTCAGATTGTTAAGAATCAAACTCACATCGTCATGAGCGATCTGCATCATACCCATGAAATAATGGAGAAATTAGCGAGCAAAATTGAAAGTAACAGGCTCGAAATAAACAAATTAATTGAAGCACAGGGAGCATTCAAAACATTAAATTACTCTTTGGCCTTAATCCAATACTCAAATTCTGTAGAAATCTCTCTTAATCATTATATCAATGGAATTCAAACATTAATGACAGCCATAGTGACAGCTCGTCAAGGTGAATTACACCCTTCCTTGCTTAGTGGACCCAGACTGGGAATCGTCTTACAGGAGATACGAGAATCTGTAACGGGCTATGAACTTCCTATGTATGTCCGTAGAATCGAAGAATTGTCGAAATTAACTACAGTAGACTTAGGATATTATAACGGAAAAATATTAGTCACAATACACATACCATTAATAGATCGAATTAAATTTGACCTTTATCATGCGTACTCTTGGCCATCTAAACAAATTATAAATTCGAATGTTACCGCATCCGCGTACCTTGTGCCACGAGCAAGGAATGTAGGGTTAAGCACGGACCTCCGGACATATTTCATCGTTAACGATAACTTTTTAAGTTCTTGTCTGAAACTGCATGGTCACTTCTTGTGTCAACCAGAAACTCCTTTATATGAAGTACAAAATTCAAAATCATGCGAACTTCGGCTGCTGTTGGGGACTGGAAGTCAAGAAGACACTTTCAAAAATTGTAATATTCGGATGAAGACATACCACGAGCAATACTGGGAGAAACTTAAAGTATCAGGCGCTTGGCTATATTCATTGGATCAAACAGAATCTCTCCAAATAATTTGCAATGGAAGAAAAAGCCAAATTGTTACAATAGAGCACAGCGGAATATTAGAATTACATCCCGACTGCACCGCAAGAACACAGACAACCACGTTAACGGGAGTAAAGATCGTTCAGGATAAACATTATTATTATTATCAGCCTGATCTACGGTTAAATATTACGAAATTGATACCATCTCTGGAGGAATATTCGGCGATCCATGAAGTCATCAAGGGACATCCAGGACTGATGCCTTGGAAGATCGACACGGACAATTCACTCCGGGAAGTGGAGGAAAAACTGGAGATCATTGGACATCAAAGGCGTGAGAGGGAACATCATTTGCGTTTGACATATGGATCATACCTCGCTCAAATTGCCATAGTTCTATTGCTCATATCCTACCTGTCACGAACTTACGTCTACAATTTTTTCATGAGTCTTCGGAAATTTTTCATAAAGCAGAGAAATTCTACATCGGAAACTACTCGAGAGGGCAACGACCAACCTTTAGAAACGATACAAATGAACAGACCTTCATTACCTCCGCAATGATTACTGGCGAACTGACCAGACTATACTATGTGTCATTCCATAATACTTTCTTTTATGATGCTTATGCGTGATGTATTACCTTGAGGTTTATCATGGCTGCAGGACATGACTGTCGCAGGGTATTTGTGTCTCGTTTGGCTTCATACACAAAGAAGGAACACCTACTTAAGGTATTCGAGCCGTTCGGCCCGATCCATGCGGTGGTCCGGAGGAAGAACTCTGGGAATGTGGCGTTCATCACCTTTACTACCCCGGAGCAAGCTGACCTAGTGGTGGAAGCGGCAGCGGCTCAACCAAATCCTGTGTCACAAGCGGAAGCTGAAAGTTTCTCTTGGAGACTCCTGGCATGAGGCGGTGCAGATTCCTCTCACTGGAGCGCCGGCAAATCCACCGGGTCCGGATCCGTTCGGAGGCTTGATCATCAAACCCTGGGGCGCGTCCGTACTACCGGAGGAGTGCGTGGCGATGATAGCAGCGCTGCTTCCGTACCCGGACCGAGCCAGGATGGAGCGGGTCTCTCGGCTATGGAGAAGAGCAAGCTTGGCGTCCCATCGGGGAACAACGGCCATCAACTTGGAGGACTGGAGGTGGGACAACGAATGGGGTCACCGGCCCATTTCCACCGAAGCGTTCTATTGGATGCTTCAGCGTTGCGGTCGATATGTATTAAACATCAGCCTCAACGAGCGGTACCTATCTAGCTCACTGAAGCCGCAAGTTCTAGCCATAGCTTGTGAGGGCAGCGTGAATCTCACTACCTTAGATTTAAGAAGCGTAACGATTCGACCGTCGGCGCTACGAGCTTGGAGGGGAGGCTGACGTTGAGATCTCTGTCATTGGGGAGATGCGAGGGGCCCGTTGACCAATACTTGTCGGAGATAACGAGCAGATTGCGACACCTATCTATTCATAACAATACATTTACGGGAAAATCTTTAGAGAAGGGTTTTGAATTAGAGACACTGGAAATCGAAAATTGCCAAAACCTCAGAGATGCTTGCATCTCTTCGGCGCTAGCGTCATGTTCGGGATTGAGCCAATTAAAGATATCACGGAGCCCCGGTCTCAGGTCCCCCGGTGTACTTACAGCCTTAACAAGAAACACAAAAGTGTCCGAAACTCTCGAGTGTCTGACGTTTGGTACTCTCAATTTTGATCAATCTCCGCTCATCGGTGAAGCGGAGGAGTTCGAGATGATATTTTTATCGCCGGAACTGATCATCATTGCTGTGAATTTTATTATGCATTATAAAAACATCACCTCGCTAAGCGTAGCTCTTTGCAGATGGGTTGACGGTAATGTTGTCCAGGCCATGGGAGCTCATATGAGGTCACTAAAACGACTAAATGTAAGCTCTTGCATATCCATAAGAGGCGCAGAGCTTGCACTCTTGGGGAGCTTACGCAATGCGAAGAGCTTTTCATGAACAACATGTATAGTGATGTCGAAGCTACATTTCTGGCCCGTTTAGACAATCTAAAACGATTGGACGCTCGAGACAATTTGGGGATCACTGATCTGGACATTTGTGGTTTTCTGGAACACGCAATTGATGTTGAGTTAATCAATATCGAGGGGTGTAACCGAATAACTCGGGCTACCGTGGTATCAGCAGGGAACACTATCCCTATTAGAAGACATAAATTACATCTGCACCTCGGCCAAACTCAGGCATACCACGTGAAGAGGGACCGGAAAAACATCTTTTTGACAATAACCTATGATAGGATCACCCCGCGTGCGTATTTTGTGGTGAGCGATCCCTGATGCGTGACAGCGTGCATTCTGCACTCTGGTAAATCCTCGTTACACTATGGGGTCGTTTCTCCGGCGTGCCGTCTCGATGGTTGGATCAGCGGTGCCCCGTCGCTATCGCGTCGTCGGGACGACGACGTTTCTAAGGAAGGAGGGGTGTTACGTCCCGAAACTTCAAAATTTTTAAAAATAAAATCTTAGTTATTTTTCTTTTCTCTTTTGATAGTGGGCAGAGTGCTTCGGCAACGCTTAGCGTTCTGGGAAATCCCTCGTCGAGCGCATTTCTGTTCACTGTATTTTATCTATGAAAATGGATACTCGGTTCTGGGAACGTCGTCGTCGCAACGTTTGACCGTTGCACTGTACCCTGAACGTGGGACTGTGCTGAGGCATCAGCGTGGTTCTCAGTAGTTCATTCAGAATAAGCGGTTGTTCTCATCCCTCGCGACATTGATTAAATGTAAGCGGTGGGGGTGCGTCTTGACAATGCATCTAGCATTTTGGTGAAACCTCGTCGAGCGCATTTCCGACCGTCGAATCGTCGCATCAATGTAAAGGAGTGATCTGAGTGTGAGAAGCGTGGGGATGAGAGTACCCTGTTTGACGCCGGTAGCGCATAAGTATAAAGTATGAAAGAACGAAGGTGAGAACACCTAATGACATCGTGCAACGGTTGCTGGGGCATGATTAGGACTGCAGCGTCAGCTTTTCTGAGCGGGCCTCATGGCCGGACGCTCTCGGGGGCGCGAAGCTGAAGTCACTCTTTGTCGTACAGTCGCGGAGAGCGTGACGAGTGTCCGTGGATAGTAATTTCTTTTTCTTAATTTAAATTCTATTTCGAGCCAGAGATTCATAAGTTTTAGTGAATGGACTCATCTTTCCACGTTAAACGTTTTCTAACTTCATCGATTTCTGAATCTTATAAATCTGCGTTTTATATTCGTTTAATAATCCTGGCTAATTCTCTATGTTGCGTTGGGATCAACCTTCTGTTAGGTCTCATTCCTTCTTGCGTTTGTTTTATTCTATATATATATATCGCTTTCATTTATAACAACCGTCAATATCGTGTGTGAGTGTGAATTTCTCTTTCCTAGGCGCGGAACAGGTGTTTTATAGAACGTATACGAACGAAATTCGAACATTGTAGAAAAATAGCCGATATAGCGGGTGAGTTGCGCATTTCTTTTCCTTAAAAACATTGTAAGCAGTTAACGATTGGCGAGCGTAAATTCTTGTAAAGCAAATATTTTATGTGATCTATTGCCAACTGGCGAATGCGGAGGTAATGGAGAGTCAATATTGGCTTTAGCCAATATTTTGGGACTACCCTTGGCTCTCTAGCCCTCTTAACGTCAGAACAAGAGAAAGAATAAAAGTATAACTATACACATTTGAACTTTACACTCGAGCAGAAGTTATTTAATGAAATACAATAATTCAGTGCGGGGCCTGTATAGGACTAGATCTTTGAATCCCGATACCAAACAAAATTCTATAAATTACTAATTACTAAATTGCACTGTAACGCGCATAACATTCTTCCGATCAAACCGATTTAAATACCAAATCCTCGAACTCCGCGTTTACCTAGTAACCGCGTTACAGAACAAACGAACAAACGAACAAACGAACAAACGAACAAAGGAACAAACGAACAAACGAACAAACGAACAAACGAACAAACGAACAAACGAACAAACGAACAAACGAACAATCGAACAAAGAGACAAAGAAACAAAGAAACAAAGAAAAAAACGAACCAACGAACCAACGAACCAACGAACCAAAGAACCAACGAACAATCGAACAAACGAACAAACGAACAAACGAACATACGAACAAACGAACAAACGAACAAACGAACAAACGAACAAACGAACAAACGAACAAACGAACAAACGAACAAACGAACAAACGAACAAACGAACAAACGAACAAACGAACAAACGAACAAACGAACAAACGAACAAACGAACAAACGAACAAACGAATAAAAGAACAAACGAACAAACGAACAATCGAACAAACGAACAAACGAACAAACGAACAAACGAACAAACGAACAAACGAACAAACGAACAAACGAACAAACGAACAAACGAACAAACCAACAAACGAACAAACGAACAAACGAACAAACGAACAAACGAACAAACGAACAAACGAACAAACGAACAAACGAACAAACCAACAAACGAACAAACGAACAAACGAACAAACGAACAAACGAACAAACCAACATACGAACAAACGAACAATCGAACAAAGAGACAAAGAAATAAAGAAAAAAACCAACCAACGAACCAACGAACCTACGAACCAACGAACCAACGAACCAACGAACAAACGAACCAACGAACAAACGAAAAAACGAAAAAACGAAAAAACGACAAAACGAACAAACGAAAAAACGAACAAACGAACAAACGAACAAACGAATAAAAGAACAAACGAACAAACGAACAATCGAACAAACGAACAAACGAACAAACGAACAAACGAACAAACGAACAAACGAACAAACGAACAAACGAACAAACGAACAAACGAACAAACGAACAAACGAACAAACGAACAAACGAACAAACGAACAAACGAACAAACGAACAAACGAACAAACGAACAAACGAACAAACCAACAAACGAACAAACGAACAAACGAACAAACGAACAAACGAACAAACCAACAAACGAACATACGAACAAACGAACAATCGAACAAAGAGACAAAGAAATAAAGAAAAAAACCAACCAACGAACCAACGAACCAACGAACCAACGAACCAACGAACAAACGAACCAACGAACCAACGAACCAATGAACCAACGAACCCACGAACAAACGAACAAGCGATCAAGCGAACAAACGAACAAACGAACAAACGAACAATCGAACAAAGAGACAAAGAAACAGAGAAACAAGGAAACAAAGAAACAATCGAACCAACGAGCCAACGAACCAACGAACCAACGAACAAACGACCAAACGAACAAACGAACAAACGAACAAACGAACAAACGAACAAACGGACAAACGAACAAACGAACAAACGGACAAACGAACAAACGAACAAACGAACAAACGAACAAACGAACAAACGAACAAACGAACCAACGAACCAACGAACCAACGAACCAACGAACCAACGAACCAACGAACCAACGAACCAACGAAACAACGAACCAACGAAACAACGAACCAACGAACCAACGAACCAACGAACAAACGAAAAAACGACAAAACGAACAAACGAACAAACGAACAAACGAACAAACGAATAAAAGAACAAACGAACAAACGAACAATCGAACAAACGAACAAACGAACAAACGAACAAACGAACAAACGAACAAACGAACAAACGAACAAACGAACAAACGAACAAACGAACAAACGAACAAACGAACAAACGAACAAACGAACAAACGAACAAACGAACAAACGAACAAACGAACAAACGAACAAACGAACAAACGAACAAACGAACAAAGGAACAAACGAACAAACGAACAAACGAACAAACGAACAAACGAACAACCGAAAAAACGAACAAACGAACAAACGAACAATCGAACAAAGAGACAAAGAAACAAAGAAACAAAGAAAAAACGAACCAACGAACCAACGAACCAACGAACCAACGAACCAACAAACAAACGAAACAACGAACCATCGAACCAACGAACCAATGAACCAACGAACCCACGAACAAACGAACAAGCGAACAAACGAACAAACGAACAAACGAACAATCGAACAAAGAGAAAAGGAAACAAGGAAACAAAGAAACAAACGAAACAACGAGCCATCGAACCAACGAACCAACGAACCAACGAACCAACGAACCAACGAACCAAAGAACCAACGAACCAACGAACCAAAGAACCAACGAACCAACGAACCAAGGAACCAACGAACCAACGAACCAACGAACCAACGAACCAACGAACCAACGAACCAACGAACCAACGAACCAACGAACCAACGAACCAACGACAAAACGAACAAACGAACAAACGAACAAACGAACAAACGAATAAAAGAACAAACGAACAAACGAACAATCGAACAATCGAACAAACGAACAAACGAACAAACGAACCAACGAACCAACGAACAAACGAACAAACGAACAAACGAACATACGAACAAACGAACAAACGAACAAACGAACAAACGAACAAACGAACAAACGAACAAACGAACAAACGAACAAACGAACAAACGAACAAACGAACAAACGAACAAACGAACAAACGAACAAACGAACAAACGAACAAACGAACAAACGAACAAACGAACAAACGAACAAACGAACAAACGAACAAACGAACAAACGAACAAACGAGCAAACGAACAAACGAACAAACGAACAAACCAACAAACGAACATACGAACAAACGAACAATCAAACAAAGAGACAAAGAAATAAAGAAAAAAACCAACCAACGAACCAACGAACCAAAGAACCAACGAACCAACGAACAAACGAACCAACGAACCAACGAACCAATGAACCAACGAACCCACGAACAAACGAACAAGCGAACAAGCGAACAAACGAACAAACGAACAAACGAACAATCGAACAAAGAGACAAAGAAACAGAGAAACAAGGAAACAAAGAAACAAACGAACCAACGAGCCAACGAACCAACGAACCAATGAACCAACGAACCCACGAACAATCGAACAAGCGAACAAACGAACAAACGAACAAACGAACAAAAGAACAAAGAGAAAAGGAAACAAGGAAACAAAGAAACAAACGAAACAACGAGCCATCGAACCAACGAACCAACGAACCAACGAACCAACGAACCAAAGAACCAACGAACCAACGAACCAAAGAACCAACGAACCAACGAACCAACGAACCAACGAACCAACGAACCAACGAACCAACGAACCAACGAACCAACGAACCAACGAACCAACGAACCAACGAACCAACGAACCAACGACAAAACGAACAAACGAACAAACGAACAAACGAACAAACGAATAAAAGAACAAACGAACAAACGAACAATCTAACAATCGAACAAACGAACAAACGAACAAACGAACCAACGAACCAACGAACCAACGAACCAAAGAACCAACGAACAATCGAACAAACGAAAAAACGAACAAACGAACATACGAACAAACGAACAAACGAACAAACGAACAAACGAACAAACGAACAAACGAACAAACGAACAAACGAACAAACGAACAAACGAACAAACGAACCAACGAACCAACGAACCAACGAACCAACGAACCAACGAACCAACGAACCAACGAACCAACGAACCAACGAACCAACGAACCAACGAACCAACGAACCAACGAACCAACGAATAAAAGAACAAACGAACAAACGAACAATCGAACAAACGAACAAACGAACAAACGAACAAACGAACAAACGAACAAACGAACAATCGAACAAAGAGACAAAGAAACAAAGAAACAAAGAAAAAAACGAACCAACGAACCAACGAACCAACGAAACAACGAACCAACGAACCAACGAACCAACGAACAAACGAAAAAACGACAGAACGACAGAACGAACAAACGAACAAACGAACAAACGAACAAACGAATAAAAGAACAAACGAACAAACGAACAATCGAACAAACGAACAAACGAACAAACGAACAAACGAACAAACGAATAAAAGAACAAACGAACAAACGAACAATCGAACAAACGAACAAACGAACAAACGAACAAACGAACAAACGAACAAACGAACAAACGAACAAACGAACAAACGAACAAACGAACAAACGAACAAACGAACAAACGAGCAAACGAACAAACGAACAAACGAACAAACGAACAAACGAACAAACGAACAAACGAACAAACGAACAAACGAACAAACGAACAAACGAACAAACGAACAAACCAACAAACGAACAAACGAACAAACCAACAAACCAACAAACGAACAAACGAACAATCGAACAAAGAGACAAAGAAATAAAGAAAAGACGAACCAACGAACCAACGAACCAACGAACCAACGAACCAACGAACAAACGAACAAACGAACAATCGAACAAAGAGACAAAGAAACAGAGAAACAAGGAAACAAAGAAACAAACGAACCAACGAGCCAACGAACCAACGAACCAACGAACAAACGAACAAACGAACAAACGAACAAACGAACAAATGCACAAACGAACAAACGAACAAACGAACATACGAACAAACGAACAAACGAACAAACGAACAAACGAACAAACGAACAAACGAACAAACGAACAAACGAACAAACGAACAAACGAACAAACGAACAAACGAACAAACGAACAAACGAACAAACGAACAAACGAACAAACGAACAAACGAACAAACGAACAATCGAACAAAGAGACAAAGAAACAGAGAAACAAGGAAACAAAGAAACAAACGAACCAACGAGCCAACGAACCAACGAACCAATGAACCAACGAACCAACGAACCAACGAACCAACGAACCAACGAACCAACGAACCAACGAACCAACGAACCAACGAACCAACGAACCAACGAACCAACGAACCAACGAACCAACGAACCAACGACAAAACGAACAAACGAACAAACGAACAAACGAACAAACGAATAAAAGAACAAACGAACAAACGAACAATCTAACAATCGAACAAACGAACAAACGAACAAACGAACAAACGAGCAAACGAACAAACGAACAAACGAACAAACCAACAAACGAACATACGAACAAACGAACAATCAAACAAAGAGACAAAGAAATAAAGAAAAAAACCAACCAACGAACCAACGAACCAAAGAACCAACGAACCAACGAACAAACGAACCAACGAACCAACGAACCAATGAACCAACGAACCCACGAACAAACGAACAAGCGAACAAGCGAACAAACGAACAAACGAACAACGAACAATCGAACAAAGAGACAAAGAAACAGAGAAACAAGGAAACAAAGAAACAAACGAACCAACGAGCCAACGAACCAACGAACCAATGAACCAACGAACCCACGAACAATCGAACAAGCGAACAAACGAACAAACGAACAAACGAACAAAAGAACAAAGAGAAAAGGAAACAAGGAAACAAAGAAACAAACGAAACAACGAGCCATCGAACCAACGAACCAACGAACCAACGAACCAACGAACCAAAGAACCAACGAACCAACGAACCAAAGAACCAACGAACCAACGAACCAACGAACCAACGAACCAACGAACCAACGAACCAACGAACCAACGAACCAACGAACCAACGAACCAACGAACCAACAAACCAACGAACCAACGACAAAACGAACAAACGAACAAACGAACAAACGAACAAACGAACAAACGAACAAACGAACAAACGAACAAACGAACAAACGAACAAACGAACAAACGAACAAACGAACAAACGAACAAACGAACAAACGAACAAACGAACAAACGAACAAACGAACAAACGAACAAACGAACAAACGAACAAACGAACAAACGAACAAACGAACCAACGAACAAACGAACAAACGAACCAACGAACCAACGAACCAACGAACCAACGAACCAACGAACCAACGAACCAACGAACCAACGAACCAACGAATAAAAGAACAAACGAACAAACGAACCAACGAACCAACGAACCAACGAACCAACGACAAAACGAACAAACGAACAAACGAACAAACGAACAAACGAATAAAAGAACAAACGAACAAACGAACAATCTAACAATCGAACAAACGAACAAACGAACAAACGAACCAACGAACAAACGAACAAACGAACAAACGAACAAACGAACAAACGAACAAACGAACAAACGAACAAACGAACAAACGAACAAACGAACAAACGAACAAACGAACAAACGAACAAACGAACAAACGAACAAACGAACAATCGAACAAAGAGACAAAGAAACAAAGAAACAAAGAAAAAACGAACCAACGAACCAACGAACCAACGAACAAACGAAAAAACGACAGAACGACAGAACGAACAAACGAACAAACGAACAAACGAACAAACGAATAAAAGAACAAACGAACAAACGAACAAACGAACAAACGAACAAACGAACAAACGAACAAACGAACAAACGAACAAACGAATATAAGAACAAACGAACAAACGAACAATCGAACAAACGAACAAACGAACAAACGAACAAACGAACAAACGAACAAACGAACAAACGAACAAACGAACAAACGAACAAACGAACAAACGAACAAACGAACAAACGAACAAACGAACAAACGAACAAACGAACAAACGAACAAACGAACAAACGAACAAACGAACAAACGAACAAACGAACAAACGAACAAACGAACAAACGAACAAACGAACAAACGAACAAACGAACAAACGAACAAACGAACAAACGAACAAACGAACAAACGAACAAACGAACAAACGAACCAACGAACAAACGAACAAACGAACCAACGAACCAACGAACCAACGAACCAACGAACCAACGAACCAACGAACCAACGAACCAACGAACCAACGAATAAAAGAACAAACGAACAAACGAACCAACGAACCAACGAACCAACGAACCAACGACAAAACGAACAAACGAACAAACGAACAAACGAACAAACGAATAAAAGAACAAACGAACAAACGAACAATCTAACAATCGAACAAACGAACAAACGAACAAACGAACCAACGAACAAACGAACAAACGAACAAACGAACAAACGAACAAACGAACAAACGAACAAACGAACAAACGAACAAACGAACAAACGAACAAACGAACAAACGAACAAACGAACAAACGAACAAACGAACAAACGAACAATCGAACAAAGAGACAAAGAAACAAAGAAACAAAGAAAAAACGAACCAACGAACCAACGAACCAACGAACAAACGAAAAAACGACAGAACGACAGAACGAACAAACGAACAAACGAACAAACGAACAAACGAATAAAAGAACAAACGAACAAACCAACAAACGAACAAACGAACAAACGAACAAACAAACAAACGAACAAACGAACAAACGAATATAAGAACAAACGAACAAACGAACAATCGAACAAACGAACAAACGAACAAACGAACAAACGAACAAACGAACAAACGAACAAACGAACAAACGAACAAACGAACAAACGAACAAACGAACAAACGAACAAACGAACAAACGAACAAACGAACAAACGAACAAACGAATAAAAGAACAAACGAACAAACGAACAATCTAACAATCGAACAAACGAACAAACGAACAAACGAACCAACGAACAAACGAACAAACGAACAAACGAACAAACGAACAAACGAACAAACGAACAAACGAACAAACGAACAAACGAACAAACGAACAAACGAACAATCGAACAAAGAGACAAAGAAACAAAGAAACAAAGAAAAAACGAACCAACGAACCAACGAACCAACGAACAAACGAAAAAACGACAGAACGACAGAACGAACAAACGAACAAACGAACAAACGAACAAACGAATAAAAGAACAAACGAACAAACCAACAAACGAACAAACGAACAAACGAACAAACAAACAAACGAACAAACGAACAAACGAATATAAGAACAAACGAACAAACGAACAATCGAACAAACGAACAAACGAACAAACGAACAAACGAACAAACGAACAAACGAACAAACGAACAAACGAACAAACGAACAAACGAACAAACGAACAAACGAACAAACGAACAAACGAACAAACGAACAAACGAACAAACGAACAAACGAACAAACGAACAAACGAACCAACGAACAAACG
Organism: Andrena cerasifolii; assembly: GCF_050908995.1. NCBI lineage: Eukaryota > Metazoa > Arthropoda > Insecta > Hymenoptera > Andrenidae > Andrena > Andrena cerasifolii. Next base: position 52,535 of record NW_027484964.1, read on the forward strand.
AACAAACGAACCAACGAACCAACGAACCAACGAACCAACGAACCAACGAACCAACGAACCAACGAACCAACGAACCAACGAATAAAAGAACAAACGAACAAACGAACAATCGAACAAACGAACAAACGAACAAACGAACAAACGAACAAACGAACAAACGAACAAACGAACAAACGAACAAACGAACAAACGAACAAACGAACAAACGAACAAACGAACAAATGCACAAACGAACAAACGAACAAACGAACAAACGAACAAACGAACAAACGAACAAACGAACAAACGAACAAACGAACAAACGAACAAACGAACAAACGAACAAACGAACAAACGAACAAACGAACAAACGAACAAACGAACAAACGAACAAACGAACAAACGAACAATCGAACAAACGAACAAACGAACAAACGAACAAACGAACAAACGAACAAACGAACAAACGAACAAACGAACAAACGAACAAACGAACAAACGAACAAACGAACAAACGAACCAACGAACCAACGAACCAACGAACCAACGAAACAACGAACCAACGAACCAACGAACCAACGAACAAACGAAAAAACGACAGAACGACAGAACGAACAAACGAACAAACGAACAAACGAACAAACGAATAAAAGAACAAACGAACAAACGAACAATCGAACAAACGAACAAACGAACAAACGAACAAACGAACAAACGAACAAAAGAACAAACGAACAAACGAACAATCGAACAAACGAACAAACGAACAAACGAACAAACGAACAAACGAACAAACGAACAAACGAACAAACGAACAAACGAACAAACGAACAAACGAACAAACGAACAAACGAACAAACGAACAAACGAACAAATGCACAAACGAACAAACGAACAAACGAACAAACGAACAAACGAACAACGAACAAACGAACAAACGAACAAACGAACAAACGAACAAACGAACAAACGAACAAACGAACCAACGAACCAACGAACCAACGAACCAACGAACCAACGAACCAACGAACCAACGAACCAACGAACCAACGAACCAACGAACCAACGAACCAACGAACCAACGAACCAACGATAAAAGAACAAACGAACAAACGAACAATCGAACAAACGAACAAACGAACAAAAAACGAACAAACGAACAAACGAACAATCGAACAAAGAGACAAAGAAACAAAGAAACAAAGAAAAAACGAACCAACGAACCAACGAACCAACGAAACAACGAACCAACGAACCAACGAACCAACGAACAAACGAAAAAACGACAGAACGACAGAACGAACAAACGAACAAACGAACAAACGAACAAACGAATAAAAGAACAAACGAACAAACGAACAATCGAACAAACGAACAAACGAACAAACGAACAAACGAACAAACGAATAAAAGAACAAACGAACAAACGAACAATCGAACAAACGAACAAACGAACAAACGAACAAACGAACAAACGAACAAACGAACAAACGAACAAACGAACAAACGAACAAACGAACAAACGAACAAACGAACAAACGAACAAACGAACAAACGAGCAAACGAACAAACGAACAAACGAACAAACGAACAAACGAACAAACGAACAAACGAACAAACGAACAAACGAACAAACGAACAAACGAACAAACGAACAAACCAACAAACGAACAAACGAACAAACCAACAAACCAACAAACGAACAAACGAACAATCGAACAAAGAGACAAAGAAATAAAGAAAAGACGAACCAACGAACCAACGAACCAACGAACAAACGAACAAACGAACAAACGAACAAACGAACAAACGAAGAAACGAAGAAACGAAGAAACGAAGAAACGAAGAAACGAAGAAACGAACAAACGAACAAACGAACAAACGAACAAACGAACAAACGAACAAACGAACAAACGAACAAACGAACAAACGAACAAACGAACAAACGAACAAACGAATAAACGAACAAACGAACAAACGAACAAACGAACAATCGAACAAAGAGACAAAGAAACAAAGAAACAAAGAAAAAACGAACCAACGAACCAACGAACCAACGAACCAACGAACCAACGAACAAACGAACCAACGAACCAACGAACAAACGAACCAATGAACCAACGAACCCACGAACAAACGAACAAGCGAACAAACGAACAAACGAACAAACGAACAATCGAACAAAGAGACAAAGAGACAGAGAATCAAGGAAACAAAGAAACAAACGAACCAACGAACCAACGAACCAACGAACCAACGAACAAACGAACAAACGAACAAACGAACAAACGAACAAACGAACAAAAGAACAAACGAACAAACGAAAAAACGAATAAACGAACAAACGAACAAACGAACAAACGAACAAACGAACAAACGAACAAACGAACAAACGAACAAACGAACAAACGAACAAACGAACAAACGAACAAACGAACAAACGAACAAACGAACAAACGAACAAACGAACAAACGAACAAACGAACAAACGAACAAACGAACCAACGAACCAACGAACCAACGAACCAACGAACCAACGAACCAACGAACTAACGAACCAACGAACCAACGAACCAATGAACCAACGAACCCACGAACAAACGAACAAGCGAACAAACGAACAAACGAACACACGAACAATCGAACAAAGAGAAAAGAAACAAGGAAACAAAGAAACAAACAAACCAACGAGCCAACGAACCAACGAACCAACGAACCAACGAACCAACGAACCAACGAACCAAAGAACCAACGAACCAACGAACCAACGAACCAACGAACCAACGAACCAACGAACCAACGAACCAACGAACCAACGAACCAATGAACCAACGAACAAGCGAACAAACGAACAAACGAACACACGAACAATCGAACAAAGAGAAAAAGAAACAAGGAAACAAAGAAACAAACGAAACAACGAGCCATCGAACCAACGAACCAACGAACCAACGAACCAACGAACCAACGAACCAATGAACCAACGAACCAACGAACAAACGAAAAAACGACAAAACGAACAAACGAAAAAACGAACAAACGAACAAACGAACAATCGAAAAAACGACAAAACGAACAAACGAAAAAACGAACAAACGAACAAACGAACAAACGAATAAAAGAACAAACGAACAAACGAACAATCGAACAAACGAACAAACGAACAAACGAACAAACGAACAAGCGAACAAACGAACAAACGAACAAACGAACAAACGAACAAACGAACAAACGAACAAACGAACAAACGAACAAACGAACAAACGAACAAACGAACAAACGAACAGACGAACAAACGAACAAACGAACAAACGAACAAACGAACAAACCAACAAACGAACAAACGAACAAACGAACAATCGAACAAAGAGACAAAGAAATAAAGAAAAAAACCAACCAACGAACCAACGAACCAACGAACCAACGATCCAACGAACAAACGAACCAACTAACCAACGAACCAATGAACCAACGAACCCACGAACAAACGAACAAGCGAACAAACGAACAAACGAACAAACGAACAAACGAACAAACGAACAAACGAACAAAGGAACCAACGAACCAACGAACCAACGAACCAACGAACCAACGAACCAACGAACCAACGAACCAACGAAACAACGAACCAACGAACAAAGGAACAAACGAACAATCGAACAAACGAACAAACGAACAAACTAACAAACGAACCAACGAACCAACGAACCAACGAACCAACGAAACAACGAACCAACGAACCAACGAACCAACGAACCAACGAACCAAAGAACCAACGAACCAACGAACCAACGAACCAACGAACCAACGAACCAACGAACCAACGAACCAACGAACCAACGAACCAACGAACCAACGAACCAACGAACCAACGAACCAACGAACCAACGAACCAACGAACCAACGAACCAACGAACAAACGAAAAAACGAAAAAACGAAAAACGACAAAACGAACAAACGAACAAACGAACAAACGAACAAAAGAACAAACGAACAAACGAACAAACGAACAAACGAACAAACGAACAAACGAACAAACGAACAATCGAACAAACGAACAAACGAACAAACGAACAAACGAACAAACGAACAAACGAACAAACGAACAAAGGAACAAACGAACAATCGAACAAACGAACAAACGAACAAACGAACAAACGAACAAACGAACAAACGAACAAACGAACAAACGAACAAACGAACAAACGAACAAACGAACAAACGAACAAACGAACAAACGAACAAACGAACAAACGAACAAACGAACAAACGAACAAACGAACAAACGAACAAACGAACAAACGAACAAACGAACAAACGAACCAACGAACCAACGAACCAACGAACCAACGAACCAACGAACCAACGAACCAACGAACCAACGAACCAACGAACCAACGAAACAACGAACCAACGAACCAACGAACCAACGAACCAACGAACCAACGAACCAACGAACCAACGAACCAACGAAACAACGAACCAACGAACCAACGAACCAACGAACAAACGAAAAAACGACAAAACGAACAAACGAACAAACGAACAAACGAACAAACGAATAAAAGAACAAACGAACAAACGAACAATCGAACAAACGAACAAACGAACAAACGAACAAACGAACAAACGAACAAACGAACAAACGAACAAACGAACAAACGAACAAACGAACAAACGAACAAACGAACAAACGAACAAACGAACAAACGAACAAACGAACAAACGAACAAACGAACAAACGAACAAACGAACAAACGAACAAACGAACAAACGAACAAACGAACAAACGAACAAACGAACAAACGAACAAACGAACAAACGAACAAACGAACAAACGAACAATCGAACAAAGAGACAAAGAAACAAAGAAACAAAGAAAAAACGAACCAACGAACCAACGAACCAACGAACCAACGAACCAACGAACAAACGAAACAACGAACCAACGAACCAACGAACCAATGAACCAACGAACCCACGAACAAACGAACAAGCGAACAAACGAACAAACGAACAAACGAACAATCGAACAAAGAGAAAAGGAAACAAGGAAACAAAGAAACAAACGAAACAACGAGCCATCGAACCAACGAACCAACGAACCATCGAACCAACGAACCAAAGAACCAACGAACCAACGAACCAAAGAACCAACGAACCAACGAACCAACGAACCAACGAACCAACGAACCAACGAACCAACGAACCAACGAACCAACGAACCAACGAACCAACGAACCAACGAACCAACGAACCAACGACAAAACGAACAAACGAACAAACGAACAAACGAACAAACGAATAAAAGAACAAACGAACAAACGAAGAATCGAACAATCGAACAAACGAACAAACGAACAAACGAACCAACGAACCAACGAACCAACGAACCAAAGAACCAACGAACAATCGAACAAACGAACAAACGAACAAACGAACATACGAACAAACGAACAAACGAACAAACGAACAAACGAACAAACGAACAAACGAACAAACGAACAAACGAATAAAAGAACAAACGAACAAACGAACAATCGAACAAACGAACAAACGAACAAACGAACAAACGAATAAAAGAACAAACGAACAAACGAACAATCGAACAAACGAACAAACGAACAAACGAACAAACGAACAAACGAACAAACGAACAAACGAACAAACGAACAAACGAACAAACGAACAAACGAACAAACGAACAAACGAACAAACGAACAAACGAACAAACGAACAAACGAACAAACGAACAAACGAACAAACGAACAAACGAACAAACGAACAAACGAACAAACGAACAAACCAACAAACGAACAAACGAACAAACCAACAAACGAACAAACGAACAAACGAACAATCCAACAAAGAGACAAAGAAATAAAGAAAAAACCAACCAACGAACCAACGAACCAACGAACCAACGAACCAACGAACCAACGAACAAACGAACAAACGAACAATCGAACAAAGAGACAAAGAAACAGAGAAACAAGGAAACAAAGAAACAAACGAACCAACGAACCAACGAACCAACGAACCAACGAACCAACGAACCAACGAACCAACGAACCAACGAACCAACGAACCAACGAAACAACGAACCAACGAACCAACGAACAAACGACAAAACGAACAAACGAACAAACGAACAAACGAACAAACGAATAAAAGAACAAACGAACAAACGAACAAACGAACAAACGAACAAACGAACAAACGAACAAACGAACAAACGAACAAACGAACAAACGAACAAACGAACAAACGAACAAACGAACAAACGAACAAACGAACAAACGAACAAACGAACAAACGAGCAAACGAACAAACCAACAAACGAACAAACGAACAAACCAACATACGAACAAACGAACAAACGAACAAACGAACAATCGAACAAAGAGACAAAGAAATAAAGAAAAAAACCAACCAACGAACCAACGAACCAACGAACCAACGAACCAACGAACCAACGAACAAACGAACCAACGAACCAACGAACCAACGAACCAATGAACCAACGAACCCACGAACAAACGAACAAGCGAACAAACGAACAAACGAACAAACGAACAATCGAACAAAGAGACAAAGAAACAGAGAAACAAGGAAACAAAGAAACAAACGAACCAACGAACCAACGAACCAACGAACCAACGAACCAACGAACCAACGAACCAACGAACCAACGAACCAACGAAACAACGAACCAACGAACCAACGAACTAACGAACCAACGAACCAACGAACCAATGAACCAACGAACCCACGAACAAACGAACAAGCGAACAAACGAACAAACGAACACACGAACAATCGAACAAAGAGAAAAAGAAACAAGGAAACAAAGAAACAAACGAACCAACGAGCCAACGAACCAACGAACCAACGAACCAACGAACCAACGAACCAACGAACCAAAGAACCAACGAACCAACGAACCAACGAACCAACGAACCAACGAACCAACGAACCAACGAACCAATGAACCAACGAACAAGCGAACAAACGAACAAACGAACACACGAACAATCGAAAAAAGAGAAAAAGAAACAAGGAAACAAAGAAACAAACGAACCAACGAGCCAACGAACCAACGAACCAACGAACCAACGAACCAACGAACCAACGAACCAAAGAACCAACGAACCAACGAACCAACGAACCAACGAACCAACGAACCAACGAACCAACGAACCAATGAACCAACGAACAAGCGAACAAACGAACCAACGAACCAATGAACCAACGAACCCACGAACAAACGAACAAGCGAACAAACGAACAAACGAACACACGAACAATCGAACAAAGAGAAAAAGAAACAAGGAAACAAAGAAACAAACGAACCAACGAGCCAACGAACCAACGAACCAACGAACCAACGAACCAACGAACCAACGAACCAAAGAACCAACGAACCAACGAACCAACGAACCAACGAACCAACGAACCAACGAACCAACGAACCAACGAACCAATGAACCAACGAACAAGCGAACAAACGAACAAACGAACACACGAACAATCGAACAAAGAGAAAAAGAAACAAGGAAACAAAGAAACAAACGAAACAACGAGCCATCGAACCAACGAACCAACGAACCAACGAACCAACGAACCAATGAACCAACGAACCAACGAACAAACGAAAAAACGACAAAACGAACAAACGAAAAAACGAACAAACGAACAAACGAACAATCGAAAAAACGACAAAACGAACAAACGAAAAAACGAACAAACGAACAAACGAACAAACGAATAAAAGAACAAACGAACAAACGAACAATCGAACAAACGAACAAACGAACAAACGAACAAACGAACAAGCGAACAAACGAACAAACGAACAAACGAACAAACGAACAAACGAACAAACGAACAAACGAACAAACGAACAAACGAACAAACGAACAAACGAACAAACGAACAAACGAACAGACGAACAAACGAACAAACGAACAAACGAACAAACGAACAAACGAACAAACGAACAAACGAACAAACGAACAAACGAACAAACGAACAAACGAACAAACGAACAAACGAACAAACGAACAAACGAACAAACGAACAAACGAACCAACGAACCAACGAACCAACGAACCAATGAACCAACGAACCCACGAACAAACGAACAAGCGAACAAACGAACAAACGAACAAACGAACAATCGAACAAAGAGACAAAGAAACAGAGAAACAAGGAAACAAAGAAACAAACGAACCAACGAACCAACGAACCAACGAACCAACGAACCAACGAACCAACGAACCAACGAACCAACGAACCAACGAACCAACGAACCAACGAAACAACGAACCAACGAACCAACGAACTAACGAACAAACGAACCAACGAACCAATGAACCAACGAACCCACGAACAAACGAACAAGCGAACAAACGAACAAACGAACACACGAACAATCGAACAAAGAGAAAAAGAAACAAGGAAACAAAGAAACAAACGAACCAACGAGCCAACGAACCAACGAACCAACGAACCAACGCACCAACGAACCAACGAACCAAAGAACCAACGAACCAACGAACCAACGAACCAACGAACCAACGAACCAACGAACCAACGAACCAATGAACCAACGAACAAGCGAACAAACGAACAAACGAACACACGAACAATCGAACAAAGAGAAAAAGAAACAAGGAAACAAAGAAACAAACGAACCAACGAGCCAACGAACCAACGAACCAACGAACCAACGAACCAACGAACCAACGAACCAAAGAACCAACGAACCAACGAACCAACGAACCAACGAACCAACGAACCAACGAACCAACGAACCAATGAACCAACGAACAAGCGAACAAACGAACCAACGAACCAATGAACCAACGAACCCACGAACAAACGAACAAGCGAACAAACGAACAAACGAACACACGAACAATCGAACAAAGAGAAAAAGAAACAAGGAAACAAAGAAACAAACGAACCAACGAGCCAACGAACCAACGAACCAACGAACCAACGAACCAACGAACCAACGAACCAAAGAACCAACGAACCAACGAACCAACGAACCAACGAACCAACGAACCAACGAACCAACGAACCAACGAACCAATGAACCAACGAACAAGCGAACAAACGAACAAACGAACACACGAACAATCGAACAAAGAGAAAAAGAAACAAGGAAACAAAGAAACAAACGAAACAACGAGCCATCGAACCAACGAACCAACGAACCAACGAACCAACGAACCAATGAACCAACGAACCAACGAACAAACGAAAAAACGAACAAACGAACAAACGAAAAAACGAACAAACGAACAAACGAACAATCGAAAAAACGACAAAACGAACAAACGAAAAAACGAACAAACGAACAAACGAACAAACGAATAAAAGAACAAACGAACAAACGAACAATCGAACAAACGAACAAACGAACAAACGAACAAACGAACAAGCGAACAAACGAACAAACGAACAAACGAACAAACGAACAAACGAACAAACGAACAAACGAACAAACGAACAAACGAACAAACGAACAAACGAACAAACGAACAAAGGAACAGACGAACAAACGAACAAACGAACAAACGAACAAACGAACAAACGAACAAACGAACAAACGAACAAACGAACAAACGAACAAACGAACAAACGAACAAACGAACAAACGAACAAACGAACAAACGAACAAACGAACAAACGAACAAACGAACAAACGAACAAACGAACAAACGAACAAACGAACAAACGAACAAACGAACAAACGAACAAACGAACAATCGAACAAAGAGAAAAAGAAACAAGGAAACAAAGAAACAAACGAACCAACGAGCCAACGAACCAACGAACCAACGAACCAACGAACCAACGAACCAACGAACCAAAGAACCAACGAACCAACGAACCAACGAACCAACGAACCAACGAACCAACGAACCAACGAACCAATGAACCAACGAACAAGCGAACAAACGAACAAACGAACACACGAACAATCGAACAAAGAGAAAAAGAAACAAGGAAACAAAGAAACAAACGAACCAACGAGCCAACGAACCAACGAACCAACGAACCAACGAACCAACGAACCAACGAACCAAAGAACCAACGAACCAACGAACCAACGAACCAACGAACCAACGAACCAACGAACCAACGAACCAATGAACCAACGAACAAGCGAACAAACGAACCAACGAACCAATGAACCAACGAACCCACGAACAAACGAACAAGCGAACAAACGAACAAACGAACACACGAACAATCGAACAAAGAGAAAAAGAAACAAGGAAACAAAGAAACAAACGAACCAACGAGCCAACGAACCAACGAACCAACGAACCAACGAACCAACGAACCAACGAACCAAAGAACCAAAGAACCAACGAACCAACGAACCAACGAACCAACGAACCAACGAACCAACGAACCAACGAACCAACGAACCAATGAACCAACGAACAAGCGAACAAACGAACAAACGAACACACGAACAAACGAACAAACGAACAAACGAACAAACGAACAAACGAACCAACGAACCAACGAACCAACGAACCAACGAAACAACGAACCAACGAACAAAGGAACAAACGAACAATCGAACAAACGAACAAACGAACAAACGAACCAACGAACCAACGAACCAACGAACCAACGAAACAACGAACCAACGAACCAACGAACCAACGAACCAACGAACCAAAGAACCAACGAACCAACGAACCAACGAACCAACGAACCAACGAACCAACGAACCAACGAACCAACGAACCAACGAACCAACGAACCAACGAACCAACGAACCAACGAACCAACGAACCAACGAACCAACGAACCAACGAACCAACGAACCAACGAACCAACGAACCAACGAACCAACGAACCAACGAACAAACGAAAAAACGAAAAAACGAAAAAACGACAAAACGAACAAACGAACAAACGAACAAACGAACAAAAGAACAAACGAACAAACGAACAAACGAACAAACGAACAAACGAACAAACGAACAAACGAACAATCGAACAAACGAACAAACGAACAAACGAACAAACGAACAAACGAACAAACGAACAAACGAACAAAGGAACAAACGAACAATCGAACAAACGAACAAACGAACAAACGAACCAACGAACCAACGAACCATCGAACCAACGAAACAACGAACCAACGAACCAACGAACCAACGAACCAACGAACCAACGAACAAACGAAAAAACGACAAAACAAACAAACGAACAAACGAACAAACGAACAAACGAACAAACGAATAAAAGAACAAACGAACAAACGAACAAACGAACAAACGAACAAACGAACAAACGAACAAACGAACAAACGAACAAACGAACAAACGAACAAACGAACAAACGAACAAACGAACAAACGAACAAACGAACAAACGAACAAACGAACAAACGAACAATCGAACAAACGAACAAACGAACAAACGAACAAACGAACAAACGAACAAACGAACAAACGAACAAACGAACAAACGAACAAACGAACAATCGAACAAAGAGACAAAGAAATAAAGAAAAAACCAACCAACGAACCAACGAACCAACGAACCAACGAACAAACGAAAAACGACAAAACGAACAAACGAACAAACGAACAAACGAACAAACGAATAAAAGAACAAACGAACAAACGAACAAACGAACAAACGAACAAACGAACAAACGAACAAACGAACAAACGAACAAACGAACAAACGAACAAACGAACAAACGAACAAACGAACAAACGAACAAACGAACAAACGAACAAACGAACAAACGAACAAACGAACAAACGAACAAACGAACAAACGAACAAACGAACAAACGAACAAACGAACAAACGAACAAACGAACAAACGAACAAACGACCAACGAACAAACGAACAAACGAACAAACGAACAAACGAACAAACGAACAAACGAACAAACGAACAAACGAACAAACGAACAAACGAACAAACGAACAAACGAACAAACGAACAAACGAACAAACGAACAAACGAACAAACGAACAAACGAACAAACGAACAAACGAACAAACGAACAAACGAACAAACGAACAAACGAACAAACGAACAAACGAACAAACGAACAAACGAATAAACGAACAAACGAACAAACGAACAAACGAACAATCGAAAAAAGAGACAAAGAAACAAAGAAACAAAGAAAAAAACGAACCAACGAACCAACGAACCAACGAACCAACGAACCAACGAACCAACGAACAAACGAACCAACGAACCAACGAACAAACGAACCAATGAACCAACGAACCCACGAACAAACGAACAAGCGAACAAACGAACAAACGAACAAACGAACAATCGAACAAAGAGACAAAGAGACAGAGAATCAAGGAAACAAAGAAACAAACGAACCAACGAACCAACGAACAAACGAATAAACGAACAAACGAACAAACGAACAAACGAACAATCGAAAAAAGAGACAAAGAAACAAAGAAACAAAGAAAAAAACGAACCAACGAACCAACGAACCAACGAACCAACGAACCAACGAACCAACGAACAAACGAACCAACGAACCAACGAACAAACGAACCAATGAACCAACGAACCCACGAACAAACGAACAAGCGAACAAACGAACAAACGAACAAACGAACAATCGAACAAAGAGACAAAGAGACAGAGAATCAAGGAAACAAAGAAACAAACGAACCAACGAACCAACGAACCAACGAACCAACGAACCAACGAACAAACGAACAAACGAACAAACGAACAAACGAACAAAAGAACAAACGAACAAACGAAAAAACGAATAAACGAACAAACGAACAAACGAACAAACGAACAAACGAACAAACGAACAAACGAACAAACGAACAAACGAACGAACGAACAAACGAACAAACGAACAAACGAACAAACGAACAAACGAACAAACGAACAAACGAACAAACGAACAAACGAACAAACGAACAAACGAACAAACGAACAATCGAACAAACAGACAAAGAAACAAAGAAACAAAGAAACAAACGAACCAAAGAGCCAACGAACCAACGAACCAACGAACCAACGAACCAACGAACCAACGAACCAACGAACCAAAGAACCAACGAACCAAAGAACCAACGAACCAACGAAACAACGAACCAACGAACCAACGAACCAACGAACCAACGAACTAACGAACCAACGAACCAACGAACCAATGAACCAACGAACCAACGAACAAACGAAAAAACGACAAAACAAACAAACGAACAAACGAACAAACGAACAAACGAACAAACGAATAAAAGAACAAACGAACAAACGAACAAACGAACAAACGAACAAACGAACAAACGAACAAACGAACAAACGAACAAACGAACAAACGAACAAACGAACAAACGAACAAACGAACAAACGAACAAACGAACAAACGAACAAACGAACAAACGAACAAACGAACAAACGAACAAACGAACAAACGAACAAACGAACAAACGAACAAACGAACAAACGAACAAACGAACAAACGAACAAACGAACAAACGAACAAACGAACAAAGGAACAAACGAACAATCGAACAAACGAACAAACGAACAAACGAACCAACGAACCAACGAACCATCGAACCAACGAAACAACGAACCAACGAACCAACGAACCAACGAACCAACGAACCAACGAACAAACGAAAAAACGACAAAACAAACAAACGAACAAACGAACAAACGAACAAACGAACAAACGAATAAAAGAACAAACGAACAAACGAACAAACGAACAAACGAACAAACGAACAAACGAACAAACGAACAAACGAACAAACGAACAAACGAACAAACGAACAAACGAACAAACGAACAAACGAACAAACGAACAAACGAACAAACGAACAAACGAACAAACGAACAAACGAACAAACGAACAAACGAACAAACGAACAAACGAACAAACGAACAAACGAACAAACGAACAAACGAACAAACGAACAAACGAACAAACGAACAATCGAACAAAGAGACAAAGAAATAAAGAAAAAACCAACCAACGAACCAACGAACCAACGAACCAACGAACAAACGAAAAACGACAAAACGAACAAACGAACAAACGAACAAACGAACAAACGAATAAAAGAACAAACGAACAAACGAACAAACGAACAAACGAACAAACGAACAAACGAACAAACGAACAAACGAACAAACGAACAAACGAACAAACGAACAAACGAACAAACGAACAAACGAACAAACGAACAAACGAACAAACGAACAAACGAACAAACGAACAAACGAACAAACGAACAAACGAACAAACGAACAAACGAACAAACGAACAAACGAACAAACGAACAAACGAACAAACGAACAAACGAACAAACGACCAACGAACAAACGAACAAACGAACAAACGAACAAACGAACAAACGAACAAACGAACAAACGAACAAACGAACAAACGAACAAACGAACAAACGAACAAACGAACAAACGAACAAACGAACAAACGAACAAACGAACAAACGAACAAACGAACAAACGAACAAACGAATAAAAGAACAAACGAACAAACGAACAAACGAACAAACGAACCAACGAACAAACGAAAAACGACAAAACGAACAAACGAACAAACGAACAAACGAACAAACGAATAAAAGAACAAACGAACAAACGAACAAACGAACAAACGAACAAACGAACAAACGAACAAACGAACAAACGAACAAACGAACAAACGAACAAACGAACAAACGAACAAACGAACAATCGAACAAAGAGACAAAGAAATAAAGAAAAAACCAACCAACGAACCAACGAACAAACGAACAAACGAACAAACGAACAAACGAACAAACGAACAAACGACCAACGAACAAACGAACAAACGAACAAACGAACAAACGAACAAACGAACAAACGAACAAACGAACAAACGAACAAACGAACAAACGAACAAACGAACAAACGAACAAACGAACAAACGAACAAACGAACAAACGAACAAACGAACAAACGAACAAACGAACAAACGAACAAACGAACAAACGAACAAACGAACAAACGAACAAACGAACAAACGAACAAACGAACAAACGAACAAACGAACAAACGAACAAACGAATAAACGAACAAACGAACAAACGAACAAACGAACAATCGAAAAAAGAGACAAAGAAACAAAGAAACAAAGAAAAAAACGAACCAACGAACCAACGAACCAACGAACCAACGAACCAACGAACCAACGAACAAACGAACCAACGAACCAACGAACAAACGAACCAATGAACCAACGAACCCACGAACAAACGAACAAGCGAACAAACGAACAAACGAACAAACGAACAATCGAACAAAGAGACAAAGAGACAGAGAATCAAGGAAACAAAGAAACAAACGAACCAACGAACCAACGAACAAACGAATAAACGAACAAACGAACAAACGAACAAACGAACAATCGAAAAAAGAGACAAAGAAACAAAGAAACAAAGAAAAAAACGAACCAACGAACCAACGAACCAACGAACCAACGAACCAACGAACAAACGAACCAACGAACCAACGAACAAACGAACCAATGAACCAACGAACCCACGAACAAACGAACAAGCGAACAAACGAACAAACGAACAAACGAACAATCGAACAAAGAGACAAAGAGACAGAGAATCAAGGAAACAAAGAAACAAACGAACCAACGAACCAACGAACCAACGAACCAACGAACCAACGAACCAACGAACAAACGAACAAACGAACAAACGAACAAACGAACAAAAGAACAAACGAACAAACGAAAAAACGAATAAACGAACAAACGAACAAACGAACAAACGAACAAACGAACAAACGAACAAACGAACAAACGAACAAACGAACGAACGAACAAACGAACAAACGAACAAACGAACAAACGAACAAACGAACAAACGAACAAACGAACAAACGAACAAACGAACAAACGAACAAACGAACAAACGAACAATCGAACAAACAGACAAAGAAACAAAGAAACAAAGAAACAAACGAACCAAAGAGCCAACGAACCAACGAACCAACGAACCAACGAACCAACGAACCAACGAACCAACGAACCAAAGAACCAACGAACCAAAGAACCAACGAACCAACGAAACAACGAACCAACGAACCAACGAACCAACGAACCAACGAACTAACGAACCAACGAACCAACGAACCAATGAACCAACGAACCCACGAACAAACGAACAAGCGAACAAACGAACAAACGAACACACGAACAATCGAACAAAGAGAAAAAGAAACAAGGAAACATAGAAACAAACGAACCAACGAGCCAACGAACCAACGAACCAACGAACCAACGAACCAACGAACCAACGAACCAAAGAACCAACGAACCAACGAACCAACGAACCAACGAAACAACGAACCAACGAACCAACGAACCAATGAACCAACGAACCCACGAACAAACGAACAAGCGAACAAACGAACAAACGAACACACGAACAATCGAACAAAGAGAAAAAGAAACAAGGAAACAAAGAAACAAACGAAACAACGAGCCATCGAACCAACGAACCAACGAACCAACGAACCAACGAACCAATGAACCAACGAACCAACGAACAAACGAAAAAACGACAAAACGAACAAACGAAAAAACGAACAAACGAACAAACGAACAAACGAAAAAACGACAAAACGAACAAACGCAAAAACGAACAAACGAACAAACGAACAAACGAATAAAAGAACAAACGAACAAACGAACAATCGAACAAACGAACAAACGAACAAACGAACAAACGAACAAACGAACAAGCGAACAAACGAACAAACGAACAAACGAACAAACGAACAAACGAACAAACGAACAAACGAACAAACGAACAAACGAACAAACGAACAAACGAACAAACGAACAAACGAACAAACGTACAAACGAACAAACGAACAAACGAACAAACGAACAAACGAACAAACGAACAAACGAACAAACGAACAAACGAACAAACCAACAAACGAACAAACGAACAAACGAACAATCGAACAAAGAGACAAAGAAATAAAGAAAAAAACCAACCAACGAACCAACGAACCAACGAACCAACGATCCAACGAACAAACGAACCAACGAACCAACGAACCAACGAACCAATGAACCAACGAACCCACGAACAAACGAACAAGCGAACAAACGAACAAACGAACAAACGAACAATCGAACAAAGAGACAAAGAAACAGAGAAAAAAGGAAACAAAGAAACAAACGAACCAACGAGCCAACGAACCAACGAACCAACGAACAAACGAACAAACGAACAAACGAACAAACGAACAAACGAACAAACGAACAAACGAACAAACGAACAAACGAACAAACGAACAAACTAACAAACGAACAAACGAACAAACGAACAAACGAACAAACGAACAAAGGAACCAACGAACCAACGAACCAACGAACCAACGAACCAACGAACCAACGAACCAACGAACCAACGAACCAACGAACCAACGAAGCAACGAACCAACGAACCAACGAAACAACGAACCAACGAACCAACGAACCAACGAACAAACGAAAAAACGAAAAAACGAAAAAACGTAAAAACGACAAAACGAACAAACGAACAAACGAACAAACGAACAAACGAACAAAAGAACAAACGAACAAACGAACAAACGAACAAACGAACAATCGAACAAACGAACAAACGAACAAACGAACAAACGAACAAACGAACAAACGAACAAAGGAACAAACGAACAAACGAACAATCGAACAAACGAACAAACGAACCAACGAACCAACGAACCAACGAACCAACGAACCAACGAAACAACGAACCAACGAACCAACGAACCAAAGAACCAACGAACCAACGAACCAACGAACCAACGAACCAACGAACCAACGAACCAACGAACCAACGAACCAACGAACCAACGAACCAACGAACCAACGAACCAACGAACCAACGAACCAACGAACCAACGAACCAACGAACCAACGAACCAACGAACCAACGAACCAACGAACCAACGAACCAACGAACAAACGAAAAAACGAAAAAACGAAAAAACGACAAAACGAACAAACGAACAAAAGAACAAACGAACAAACGAACAAACGAACAAACGAACAAACGAACAAACGAACAAACGAACAAACGAACAATCGAACAAACGAACAAACGAACAAACGAACAAACGAACAAACGAACAAACGAACAAAGGAACAAACGAACAATCGAACAAACGAACAAACGAACAAACGAACCAACGAACCAACGAACCAACGAAACAACGAACCAACGAACCAACGAACCAACGAACCAACGAACCAACGAACCAACGAACCAACGAACCAACGAACCAACGAAGCAACGAACCAACGAACCAACGAAACAACGAACCAACGAACCAACGAACCAACGAACAAACGAAAAAACGAAAAAACGAAAAAACGTAAAAACGACAAAACGAACAAACGAACAAACGAACAAACGAACAAACGAACAAAAGAACAAACGAACAAACGAACAAACGAACAAACGAACAATCGAACAAACGAACAAACGAACAAACGAACAAACGAACAAACGAACAAAGGAACAAACGAACAATCGAACAAACGAACAAACGAACCAACGAACCAACGAACCAACGAACCAACGAAACAACGAACCAACGAACCAACGAACCAAAGAACCAACGAACCAACGAACCAACGAACCAACGAACCAACGAACCAACGAACCAACGAACCAACGAACCAACGAACCAACGAACCAACGAACCAACGAACCAACGAACCAACGAACCAACGAACCAACGAACCAACGAACCAACGAACCAACGAACCAACGAACCAACGAACCAACGAACAAACGAAAAAACGAAAAAACGAAAAAACGACAAAACGAACAAACGAACAAAAGAACAAACGAACAAACGAACAAACGAACAAACGAACAAACGAACAAACGAACAAACGAACAATCGAACAAACGAACAAACGAACAAACGAACAAACGAACAAACGAACAAACGAACAAAGGAACAAACGAACAATCGAACAAACGAACAAACGAACAAACGAACCAACGAACCAACGAACCAACGAAACAACGAACCAACGAACCAACGAACCAACGAACAAACGAAAAAACGAAAAAACGAAAAAACGAAAAAACGTAAAAACGACAAAACGAACAAACGAACAAACGAACAAACGAACAAACGAACAAACGAACAAAAGAACAAACGAACAAACGAACAAACGAACAAACGAACAAACGAACAAACGAACAAACGAACAATCGAACAAACGAACAAACGAACAAACGAACAAACGAACAAACGAACAAACGAACAAACGAACAAACGAACAAACGAACAAACGAACAAACGAACAAACGAACAAACGAACAAACGAACAAACGAACAAACGAACAAACGAACAAACGAACAAACGAACAAACGAACAAACGAACAAACGAACAAACGAACAAACGAACAAACGAACAAACGAACAAACGAACAAACGAACAAACGAACAAACGAACAAACGAACAAACGAACAAACGAACAAACGAACAAACGAACAAACGAACAAACGAACAAACGAACAAACGAACAAACGAACAAACGAACAAACGAACAAACGAACAAACGAACAAACGAACAAACGAACAAACGAACAAACGAACAATCGAACAAAGAGACAAAGAAATAAAGAAAAAACCAACCAACGAACCAACGAACCAACGAACCAACGAACCAACGAACCAACGAACCAACGAACCAACGAACCAACGAACCAACGAACCAACGAAACAACGAACCAACGAACCAACGAACCAACGAACAAACGAAAAACGACAAAACGAACAAACGAACAAACGAACAAACGAACAAACGAATAAAAGAACAAACGAACAAACGAACAAACGAACAAACGAACAAACGAACAAACGAACAAACGAACAAACGAACAAACGAACAAACGAACAAACGAACAAACGAACAAACGAACAAACGAACAAACGAACAAACGAACAAACGAACAAACGAACAAACGAACAAACGAACAAACGAACAAACGAACAAACGAACAAACGAACAAACGAACAAACGAACAAACGAACAAACGAACAAACGAACAAACGAACAAACGAACAAACGAACAAACGAACAAACGAACAAACGAACAAACGAACAAACGAACAAACGAACAAACGAACAAACGAACAAACGAACAAACGAACAAACGAACAAACGAACAAACGAACAAACGAACAAACGAACAAACGAACAAACGAACAAACGAACAAACGAATAAACGAACAAACGAACAAACGAACAAACGAACAATCGAAAAAAGAGACAAAGAAACAAAGAAACAAAGAAAAAAACGAACCAACGAACCAACGAACCAACGAACCAACGAACCAACGAACAAACGAACCAACGAACCAACGAACAAACGAACCAATGAACCAACGAACCCACGAACAAACGAACAAGCGAACAAACGAACAAACGAACAAACGAACAATCGAACAAAGAGACATAGAGACAGAGAATCAAGGAAACAAAGAAACAAACGAACCAACGAACCAACGAACCAACGAACCAACGAACCAACGAACAAACGAACAAACGAACAAACGAACAAACGAACAAAAGAACAAACGAACAAACGAAAAAACGAATAAACGAACAAACGAACAAACGAACAAACGAACAAACGAACAAACGAACAAACGAACAAACGAACAAACGAACGAACGAACAAACGAACAAACGAACAAACGAACAAACGAACAAACGAACAAACGAACAAACGAACAAACGAACAAACGAACAAACGAACAAACGAACAAACGAACAAACGAACAATCGAACAAAGAGACAAAGAAACAAAGAAACAAAGAAACAAACGAACCAAAGAGCCAACGAACCAACGAACCAACGAACCAACGAACCAACGAACCAACGAACCAACGAACCAAAGAACCAACGAACCAAAGAACCAACGAACCCACGAACAAACGAACAAGCGAACAAACGAACAAACGAACACACGAACAATCGAACAAAGAGAAAAAGAAACAAGGAAACATAGAAACAAACGAACCAACGAGCCAACGAACCAACGAACCAACGAACCAACGAACCAACGAACCAACGAACCAACGAACCAACGAACCAACGAACCAACGAACCAACGAACCAACGAACCAACGAAACAACGAACCAACGAACCAACGAACCAACGAACAAACGAAAAAACGAAAAAACGAAAAAACGAAAAAACGTAAAAACGACAAAACGAACAAACGAACAAACGAACAAACGAACAAACGAACAAAAGAACAAACGAACAAACGAACAAACGAACAAACGAACAAACGAACATACGAACAATCGAACAAACGAACAAACGAACAAACGAACAAACGAACAAACGAACAAACGAACAAAGGAACCAACGAACCAACGAACCAACGAATCAACGAACCAACGAACCAACGAACCAACGAACCAACGAACCAACGAACCAACGAACCAACGAACCAACGAACCAACGAACCAACGAACCAACGAACCAACGAACCAACGAACCAACGAACCAACGAACCAACGAACAAACGAAAAAACGAAAAAACGAAAAAACGACAAAACGAACAAACGAACAAAAGAACAAACGAACAAACGAACAAACGAACAAACGAACAAACGAACAAACGAACAAACGAACAAACGAACAATCGAACAAACGAACAAACGAACAAACGAACAAACGAACAAACGAACATACGAACAAACGAACAAAGGAACAAACGAACAATCGAACAAACGAACAAACGAACAAACGAACCAACGAACCAACGAACCAACGAAACAACGAACCAACGAACCAACGAACCAACGAACAAACGAAAAAACGAAAAAACGAAAAAACGTAAAAACGACAAAACGAACAAACGAACAAACGAACAAACGAACAAACGAACAAAAGAACAAACGAACAAACGAACAAACGAACAAACGAACAAACGAACAAACGAACAATCGAACAAACGAACAAACGAACAAACGAACAAACGAACAAACGAACAAACGAACAAACGAACAAACGAACAAACGAACAAACGAACAAACGAACAAACGAACAAACGAACAAACGAACAAACGAACAAACGAACAATCGAAAAAAGAGACAAAGAAACAAAGAAACAAAGAAAAAAACGAACCAACGAACCAACGAACCAACGAACCAACGAACCAACGAACAAACGAACAAACGAACAAACGAACAAACGAACAAACGAACAAACGAACAAACGAACAAACGAACAAACGAACAAACGAACAAACGAACAAACGAACAAACGAACAAACGAACAAACGAACAAACGAATAAACGAACAAACGAACAAACGAACAAACGAACAAACGAACAAACGAACAATCGAACAAAGAGACAAAGAAACAAAGAAACAAAGAAACAAACGAACCAAAGAGCCAACGAACCAACGAACCAACGAACCAACGAACCAACGAACCAACGAACCAACGAACCAACGAACCAACGAACCAACGAACCAACGAACCAACGAACCAACGAACCAACGAACAAACGAAAAAACGAAAAAACGAAAAAACGACAAAACGAACAAACGAACAAAAGAACAAACGAACAAACGAACAAACGAACAAACGAACAAACGAACAGACGAACAAACGAACAATCGAACAAACGAACAAACGAACAAACGAACAAACGAACAAACGAACAAACGAACAAACGAACAAACGAACAAACGAACAAAGGAACAAACGAACAATCGAACAAACGAACAAACGAACAAACGAACCAACGAACCATCGACCAACGAAACAACGAACCAACGAACCAACGAACCAACGAACCAACGAACAAACGAAAAAACGAAAAAACGAAAAAACGTAAAAACGACAAAACGAACAAACGAACAAACGAACAAACGAACAAACGAACAAACGAACAAAAGAACAAACGAACAAACGAACAAACGAACAAACGAACAAACGAACAAACGAACAATCGAACAAACGAACAAACGAACAAACGAACAAACGAACAAACGAACAAACGAACAAACGAACAAACGAACAAACGAACAAACGAACAAACGAACAAACGAACAAACGAACAAACGAACAAACGAACAAACGAACAAACGAACAAACGAACAAACGAACAAACGAACAAACGAACAAACGAACAAACGAACAAACGAACAAACGAACAAACGAACAAACGAACAAACGAACAAACGAACAAACGAACAAACGAACAAACGAACAAACGAACAAACGAACAAACGAACAAACGAACAAACGAACAATCGAAAAAAGAGACAAAGAAACAAAGAAACAAAGAAAAAAACGAACCAACGAACCAACGAACCAACGAACCAACGAACAAACGAACCAACGAACCAACGAACAAACGAACCAATGAACCAACGAACCCACGAACAAACGAACAAGCGAACAAACGAACAAACGAACAAACGAACAAACGAACAATCGAACAAAGAGACAAAGAGACAGAGAATCAAGGAAACAAAGAAACAAACGAACCAACGAACCAACGAACCAACGAACCAACGAACCAACGAACAAACGAACAAACGAACAAACGAACAAACGAACAAAAGAACAAACGAACAAACGAAAAAACGAATAAACGAACAAACGAACAAACGAACAAACGAACAAACGAACAAACGAACAAACGAACAAACGAACAAACGAACGAACGAACAAACGAACAAACGAACAAACGAACAAACGAACAAACGAACAAACGAACAAACGAACAAACGAACAAACGAACAAACGAACAAACGAACAAACGAACAAACGAACAATCGAACAAAGAGACAAAGAAACAAAGAAACAAAGAAACAAACGAACCAAAGAGCCAACGAACCAACGAACCAACGAACCAACGAACCAACGAACCAACGAACCAACGAACCAACGAACCAAAGAACCAACGAACCAAAGAACCAACGAACCAACGAACCAACGAACCAACGAACCAACGAACCAACGAACCAACGAACCAACGAACCAACGAACTAACGAACCAACGAACCAACGAACCAATGAACCAACGAACCCACGAACAAACGAACAAGCGAACAAACGAACAAACGAACACACGAACAATCGAACAAAGAGAAAAAGAAACAAGGAAACATAGAAACAAACGAACCAACGAGCCAACGAACCAACGAACCAACGAACCAACGAACCAACGAACCAACGAACCAAAGAACCAACGAACCAACGAACCAACGAACCAACGAAACAACGAACCAACGAACCAACGAACCAATGAACCAACGAACCCACGAACAAACGAACAAGCGAACAAACGAACAAACGAACACACGAACAATCGAACAAAGAGAAAAAGAAACAAGGAAACAAAGAAACAAACGAAACAACGAGCCATCGAACCAACGAACCAACGAACCAACGAACCAACGAACCAATGAACCAACGAACCAACGAACAAACGAAAAAACGACAAAACGAACAAACGAAAAAACGAACAAACGAACAAACGAACAAACGAAAAAACGACAAAACGAACAAACGCAAAAACGAACAAACGAACAAACGAACAAACGAATAAAAGAACAAACGAACCAACGAACCAACGAACCAACGAACCAACGAACCAACGAACCAACGAACCAACGAACCAACGAACCAACGAACCAACGAACCAACGAACCAACGAACCAACGAACCAACGAACCAACGAACCAACGAACCAACGAACCAACGAACCAACGAACCAACGAACCAACGAACCAACGAACCAACGAACCAACGAACCAGCGAACCAACGAACCAACGAACCAACGAACCAACGAACAAACGAAAAAACGAAAAAACGAAAAAACGACAAAACGAACAAACGAACAAAAGAACAAACGAACAAACGAACAAACGAACAAACGAACAAACGAACAAACGAACAAACGAACAAACCAACAAACGAACAAACGAACAATCGAACAAAGAGACAAAGAAATAAAGAAAAAAACCAACCAACGAACCAACGAACCAACGAACCAACGATCCAACGAACAAACGAACCAACGAACCAACGAACCAACGAACCAATGAACCAACGAACCCACGAACAAACGAACAAGCGAACAAACGAACAAACGAACAAACGAACAATCGAACAAAGAGACAAAGAAACAGAGAAAAAAGGAAACAAAGAAACAAACGAACCAACGAGCCAACGAACCAACGAACCAACGAACAAACGAACAAACGAACAAACGAACAAACGAACAAACGAACAAACGAACAAACGAACAAACGAACAAACGAACAAACGAACAAACGAACAAACGAACAAACGAACAAACGAACAAACTAACAAACGAACCAACGAACCAACGAAACAACGAACCAACGAACCAACGAACCAACGAACAAACGAAAAAACGAAAAAACGAAAAAACGTAAAAACGACAAAACGAACAAACGAACAAACGAACAAACGAACAAACGAACAAAAGAACAAACGAACAAACGAACAAACGAACAAACGAACAAACGAACAAACGAACAATCGAACAAACGAACAAACGAACAAACGAACAAACGAACAAACGAACAAACGAACAAACGAACAAACGAACAAACGAACAAACGAACAAACGAACAAACGAACAAACGAACAAACGAACAAACGAACAAACGAACAAACGAACAAACGAACAAACGAACAAACGAACAAACGAACAAACGAACAAACGAACAAACGAATAAACGAACAAACGAACAAACGAACAAACGAACAATCGAAAAAAGAGACAAAGAAACAAAGAAACAAAGAAAAAAACGAACCAACGAACCAACGAACCAACGAACCAACGAACCAACGAACAAACGAACAAACGAACAAACGAACAAACGAACAAACGAACAAACGAACAAACGAACAAACGAACAAACGAACAAACGAACAAACGAACAAACGAACAAACGAACAAACGAACAAACGAACGAACGAACAAACGAACAAACGAACAAACGAACAAACGAACAAACGAACAAACGAACAAACGAACAAACGAACAAACGAACAAACGAACAAACGAACAAACGAACAAACGAACAATCGAACAAAGAGACAAAGAAACAAAGAAACAAAGAAACAAACGAACCAAAGAGCCAACGAACCAACGAACCAACGAACCAACGAACCAACGAACCAACGAACCAACGAACCAACGAACCAACGAACCAACGAACCAACGAACCAACGAACCAACGAACAAACGAAAAAACGAAAAAACGAAAAAACGACAAAACGAACAAACGAACAAAAGAACAAACGAACAAACGAACAAACGAACAAACGAACAAACGAACAAACGAACAAACGAACAAACGAACAATCGAACAAACGAACAAACGAACAAACGAACAAACGAACAAACGAACAAACGAACAAACGAACAAACGAACAAACGAACAAAGGAACAAACGAACAATCGAACAAACGAACAAACGAACAAACGAACCAACGAACCAACGAACCAACGAAACAACGAACCAACGAACCAACGAACCAACGAACAAACGAAAAAACGAAAAAACGAAAAAACGTAAAAACGACAAAACGAACAAACGAACAAACGAACAAACGAACAAACGAACAAAAGAACAAACGAACAAACGAACAAACGAACAAACGAACAAACGAACAAACGAACAATCGAACAAACGAACAAACGAACAAACGAACAAACGAACAAACGAACAAACGAACAAACGAACAAACGAACAAACGAACAAACGAACAAACGAACAAACGAACAAACGAACAAACGAACAAACGAACAAACGAACAAACGAACAAACGAACAAACGAACAAACGAACAAACGAACAAACGAACAAACGAACAAACGAACAAACGAACAAACGAACAAACGAACAAACGAACAAACGAACAAACGAACAAACGAACAAACGAACAAACGAACAAACGAACAAACGAACAAACGAACAAACGAACAAACGAACAAACGAACAAACGAACAAACGAACAAACGAACAATCGAAAAAAGAGACAAAGAAACAAAGAAACAAAGAAAAAAACGAACCAACGAACCAACGAACCAACGAACCAACGAACCAACGAACCAACGAACAAACGAAAAAACGAAAAAACGAAAAAACGACAAAACGAACAAACGAACAAAAGAACAAACGAACAAACGAACAAACGAACAAACGAACAAACGAACAAACGAACAATCGAACAAACGAACAAACGAACAAACGAACAAACGAACAAACGAACAAACGAACAAACGAACAAACGAACAAACGAACAAAGGAACAAACGAACAATCGAACAAACGAACAAACGAACAAACGAACCAACGAACCAACGAACCAACGAAACAACGAACCAACGAACCAACGAACCAACGAACAAACGAAAAAACGAAAAAACGAAAAAACGTAAAAACGACAAAACGAACAAACGAACAAACGAACAAACGAACAAACGAACAAACGAACAAACGAACAAACGAACAAACGAACAAACGAACAAACGAACAAACGAACAAACGAACAAACTAACAAACGAACCAACGAACCAACGAAACAACGAACCAACGAACCAACGAACCAACGAACCAACGAACCAACGAACCAACGAACCAGCGAACCAACGAACCAACGAACCAACGAACCAACGAACAAACGAAAAAACGAAAAAACGAAAAAACGACAAAACGAACAAACGAACAAAAGAACAAACGAACAAACGAACAAACGAACAAACGAACAAACGAACAAACGAACAAACGAACAAACCAACAAACGAACAAACGAACAATCGAACAAAGAGACAAAGAAATAAAGAAAAAAACCAACCAACGAACCAACGAACCAACGAACCAACGATCCAACGAACAAACGAACCAACGAACCAACGAACCAACGAACCAATGAACCAACGAACC
Organism: Andrena cerasifolii; assembly: GCF_050908995.1. Classification (NCBI taxonomy): domain Eukaryota; kingdom Metazoa; phylum Arthropoda; class Insecta; order Hymenoptera; family Andrenidae; genus Andrena; species Andrena cerasifolii. The sequence continues at coordinate 80,577 of NW_027484964.1, forward strand.
CACGAACAAACGAACAAGCGAACAAACGAACAAACGAACAAACGAACAATCGAACAAAGAGACAAAGAAACAGAGAAAAAAGGAAACAAAGAAACAAACGAACCAACGAGCCAACGAACCAACGAACCAACGAACAAACGAACAAACGAACAAACGAACAAACGAACAAACGAACAAACGAACAAACGAACAAACGAACAAACGAACAAACGAACAAACGAACAAACGAACAAACGAACAAACGAACAAACTAACAAACGAACCAACGAACCAACGAAACAACGAACCAACGAACCAACGAACCAACGAACAAACGAAAAAACGAAAAAACGAAAAAACGTAAAAACGACAAAACGAACAAACGAACAAACGAACAAACGAACAAACGAACAAAAGAACAAACGAACAAACGAACAAACGAACAAACGAACAAACGAACAAACGAACAATCGAACCAACGAACCAACGAACCAACGAACCAACGAACCAACGAACCAACGAACCAACGAACCAACGAACCAACGAACCAACGAACCAACGAACCAACGAACCAACGAACCAACGAACCAACGAACCAACGAACCAACGAACCAACGAACCAACGAACCAACGAACCAACGAACCAACGAACAAACGAAAAAACGAAAAAACGAAAAAACGACAAAACGAACAAACGAACAAAAGAACAAACGAACAAACGAACAAACGAACAAACGAACAAACGAACAAACGAACAAACGAACAAACGAACAATCGAACAAACGAACAAACGAACAAACGAACAAACGAACAAACGAACAAACGAACAAAGGAACAAACGAACAATCGAACAAACGAACAAACGAACAAACGAACCAACGAACCAACGAACCAACGAAACAACGAACCAACGAACCAACGAACCAACGAACCAACGAACCAACGAACCAACGAACCAACGAACCAACGAACCAACGAAGCAACGAACCAACGAACCAACGAAACAACGAACCAACGAACCAACGAACCAACGAACAAACGAAAAAACGAAAAAACGAAAAAACGTAAAAACGACAAAACGAACAAACGAACAAACGAACAAACGAACAAACGAACAAAAGAACAAACGAACAAACGAACAAACGAACAAACGAACAATCGAACAAACGAACAAACGAACAAACGAACAAACGAACAAACGAACAAAGGAACAAACGAACAATCGAACAAACGAACAAACGAACCAACGAACCAACGAACCAACGAACCAACGAAACAACGAACCAACGAACCAACGAACCAAAGAACCAACGAACCAACGAACCAACGAACCAACGAACCAACGAACCAACGAACCAACGAACCAACGAACCAACGAACCAACGAACCAACGAACCAACGAACCAACGAACCAACGAACCAACGAACCAACGAACCAACGAACCAACGAACCAACGAACCAACGAACCAACGAACCAACGAACCAACGAACAAACGAAAAAACGAAAAAACGAAAAAACGACAAAACGAACAAACGAACAAAAGAACAAACGAACAAACGAACAAACGAACAAACGAACAAACGAACAAACGAACAAACGAACAATCGAACAAACGAACAAACGAACAAACGAACAAACGAACAAACGAACAAACGAACAAAGGAACAAACGAACAATCGAACAAACGAACAAACGAACAAACGAACCAACGAACCAACGAACCAACGAAACAACGAACCAACGAACCAACGAACCAACGAACAAACGAAAAAACGAAAAAACGAAAAAACGAAAAAACGTAAAAACGACAAAACGAACAAACGAACAAACGAACAAACGAACAAACGAACAAACGAACAAAAGAACAAACGAACAAACGAACAAACGAACAAACGAACAAACGAACAAACGAACAAACGAACAATCGAACAAACGAACAAACGAACAAACGAACAAACGAACAAACGAACAAACGAACAAACGAACAAACGAACAAACGAACAAACGAACAAACGAACAAACGAACAAACGAACAAACGAACAAACGAACAAACGAACAAACGAACAAACGAACAAACGAACAAACGAACAAACGAACAAACGAACAAACGAACAAACGAACAAACGAACAAACGAACAAACGAACAAACGAACAAACGAACAAACGAACAAACGAACAAACGAACAAACGAACAAACGAACAAACGAACAAACGAACAAACGAACAAACGAACAAACGAACAAACGAACAAACGAACAAACGAACAAACGAACAAACGAACAAACGAACAAACGAACAAACGAACAAACGAACAATCGAACAAAGAGACAAAGAAATAAAGAAAAAACCAACCAACGAACCAACGAACCAACGAACCAACGAACCAACGAACCAACGAACCAACGAACCAACGAACCAACGAACCAACGAAACAACGAACCAACGAACCAACGAACCAACGAACAAACGAAAAACGACAAAACGAACAAACGAACAAACGAACAAACGAACAAACGAATAAAAGAACAAACGAACAAACGAACAAACGAACAAACGAACAAACGAACAAACGAACAAACGAACAAACGAACAAACGAACAAACGAACAAACGAACAAACGAACAAACGAACAAACGAACAAACGAACAAACGAACAAACGAACAAACGAACAAACGAACAAACGAACAAACGAACAAACGAACAAACGAACAAACGAACAAACGAACAAACGAACAAACGAACAAACGAACAAACGAACAAACGAACAAACGAACAAACGAACAAACGAACAAACGAACAAACGAACAAACGAACAAACGAACAAACGAACAAACGAACAAACGAACAAACGAACAAACGAACAAACGAACAAACGAACAAACGAACAAACGAACAAACGAACAAACGAACAAACGAACAAACGAACAAACGAATAAACGAACAAACGAACAAACGAACAAACGAACAATCGAAAAAAGAGACAAAGAAACAAAGAAACAAAGAAAAAAACGAACCAACGAACCAACGAACCAACGAACCAACGAACCAACGAACAAACGAACCAACGAACCAACGAACAAACGAACCAATGAACCAACGAACCCACGAACAAACGAACAAGCGAACAAACGAACAAACGAACAAACGAACAATCGAACAAAGAGACATAGAGACAGAGAATCAAGGAAACAAAGAAACAAACGAACCAACGAACCAACGAACCAACGAACCAACGAACCAACGAACAAACGAACAAACGAACAAACGAACAAACGAACAAAAGAACAAACGAACAAACGAAAAAACGAATAAACGAACAAACGAACAAACGAACAAACGAACAAACGAACAAACGAACAAACGAACAAACGAACAAACGAACGAACGAACAAACGAACAAACGAACAAACGAACAAACGAACAAACGAACAAACGAACAAACGAACAAACGAACAAACGAACAAACGAACAAACGAACAAACGAACAAACGAACAATCGAACAAAGAGACAAAGAAACAAAGAAACAAAGAAACAAACGAACCAAAGAGCCAACGAACCAACGAACCAACGAACCAACGAACCAACGAACCAACGAACCAACGAACCAAAGAACCAACGAACCAAAGAACCAACGAACCCACGAACAAACGAACAAGCGAACAAACGAACAAACGAACACACGAACAATCGAACAAAGAGAAAAAGAAACAAGGAAACATAGAAACAAACGAACCAACGAGCCAACGAACCAACGAACCAACGAACCAACGAACCAACGAACCAACGAACCAACGAACCAACGAACCAACGAACCAACGAACCAACGAACCAACGAACCAACGAAACAACGAACCAACGAACCAACGAACCAACGAACAAACGAAAAAACGAAAAAACGAAAAAACGAAAAAACGTAAAAACGACAAAACGAACAAACGAACAAACGAACAAACGAACAAACGAACAAAAGAACAAACGAACAAACGAACAAACGAACAAACGAACAAACGAACATACGAACAATCGAACAAACGAACAAACGAACAAACGAACAAACGAACAAACGAACAAACGAACAAAGGAACCAACGAACCAACGAACCAACGAATCAACGAACCAACGAACCAACGAACCAACGAACCAACGAACCAACGAACCAACGAACCAACGAACCAACGAACCAACGAACCAACGAACCAACGAACCAACGAACCAACGAACCAACGAACCAACGAACCAACGAACAAACGAAAAAACGAAAAAACGAAAAAACGACAAAACGAACAAACGAACAAAAGAACAAACGAACAAACGAACAAACGAACAAACGAACAAACGAACAAACGAACAAACGAACAAACGAACAATCGAACAAACGAACAAACGAACAAACGAACAAACGAACAAACGAACATACGAACAAACGAACAAAGGAACAAACGAACAATCGAACAAACGAACAAACGAACAAACGAACCAACGAACCAACGAACCAACGAAACAACGAACCAACGAACCAACGAACCAACGAACAAACGAAAAAACGAAAAAACGAAAAAACGTAAAAACGACAAAACGAACAAACGAACAAACGAACAAACGAACAAACGAACAAAAGAACAAACGAACAAACGAACAAACGAACAAACGAACAAACGAACAAACGAACAATCGAACAAACGAACAAACGAACAAACGAACAAACGAACAAACGAACAAACGAACAAACGAACAAACGAACAAACGAACAAACGAACAAACGAACAAACGAACAAACGAACAAACGAACAAACGAACAAACGAACAATCGAAAAAAGAGACAAAGAAACAAAGAAACAAAGAAAAAAACGAACCAACGAACCAACGAACCAACGAACCAACGAACCAACGAACAAACGAACAAACGAACAAACGAACAAACGAACAAACGAACAAACGAACAAACGAACAAACGAACAAACGAACAAACGAACAAACGAACAAACGAACAAACGAACAAACGAACAAACGAACAAACGAATAAACGAACAAACGAACAAACGAACAAACGAACAAACGAACAAACGAACAATCGAACAAAGAGACAAAGAAACAAAGAAACAAAGAAACAAACGAACCAAAGAGCCAACGAACCAACGAACCAACGAACCAACGAACCAACGAACCAACGAACCAACGAACCAACGAACCAACGAACCAACGAACCAACGAACCAACGAACCAACGAACCAACGAACAAACGAAAAAACGAAAAAACGAAAAAACGACAAAACGAACAAACGAACAAAAGAACAAACGAACAAACGAACAAACGAACAAACGAACAAACGAACAGACGAACAAACGAACAATCGAACAAACGAACAAACGAACAAACGAACAAACGAACAAACGAACAAACGAACAAACGAACAAACGAACAAACGAACAAAGGAACAAACGAACAATCGAACAAACGAACAAACGAACAAACGAACCAACGAACCATCGACCAACGAAACAACGAACCAACGAACCAACGAACCAACGAACCAACGAACAAACGAAAAAACGAAAAAACGAAAAAACGTAAAAACGACAAAACGAACAAACGAACAAACGAACAAACGAACAAACGAACAAACGAACAAAAGAACAAACGAACAAACGAACAAACGAACAAACGAACAAACGAACAAACGAACAATCGAACAAACGAACAAACGAACAAACGAACAAACGAACAAACGAACAAACGAACAAACGAACAAACGAACAAACGAACAAACGAACAAACGAACAAACGAACAAACGAACAAACGAACAAACGAACAAACGAACAAACGAACAAACGAACAAACGAACAAACGAACAAACGAACAAACGAACAAACGAACAAACGAACAAACGAACAAACGAACAAACGAACAAACGAACAAACGAACAAACGAACAAACGAACAAACGAACAAACGAACAAACGAACAAACGAACAAACGAACAAACGAACAAACGAACAATCGAAAAAAGAGACAAAGAAACAAAGAAACAAAGAAAAAAACGAACCAACGAACCAACGAACCAACGAACCAACGAACAAACGAACCAA
>NW_027484965.1:0-86352 GCF_050908995.1 Andrena cerasifolii
GTTTTTCAATATCGGTTTTTCAATATCGGTTTTTCAATATCAGTTTTTCAATATCAGTTTTTCAATATTTGTTTCTCCAATATCGTTTTTGAATATCGGTTCTAATATCGGATTCAATATCGGGTTTTCAATATCAGTTTTTCATTATTTGTTTTTCAATATCGGTTTTTCAATATTTGTTTTTCAATATCGGTTTTTCAATATCGGTTTCAATATCGGTTTTTCAATATCGGTTTTCCAATATTTGTTCTCCAATATCGGTTTTTGAATATCGCTTCTAATATCGGATTCAATATCGGATTCAATATCGGTTTTTCAATATCGGTTATTCAATATCAGTTTTTCAATATTTGTTTTTCAATATCGGTTCTAATATCGGATTTAATATCGGTTTTGCAATATCAGTTTTTCGATATAGGTTTTCAATATCGTTTTTCAATATCGGTTTTTCAATATCAGTTTTTCGATATCAGTTTTTCAATATTTGTTTTTCAATATCGGTTTTTGAATATCGGTTCTAATATCGGATTCAATATCGGTTTTTCAATATCGGTTTTTCAATATCGGTTTTTTCAATATCAGTTTTTCAATATTTGTTCTCCAATATCGGTTTTTGAATATCGGTTCTAATATCGGATTCAATATCGGTTTTTCAATATCAGTTTTTCAATATTTGTTCTCCAATATCGGTTTTTGAATACCGGTTCTAATATCGGTTTCAATATCGGTTTTTGAATATCGGTTTTTGAATATCAGTTTTTCAATATTTGGTTTTCAATATCGGTTCTAATATCGGTTCTAATATCGGATTCAATATCGGTTTTTCAATATCAGTTTTTCAATATTTGGTTTTCAATATCGGTTTTTGAATATCGGTTCTAATATCGGTTTTTCAATATCGGTTTTTCAATATCGGTTTTCCAATATTTGTTCTCCAATATCGGTTTTTGAATATCGGTTCTAATATCGGATTCAATATCGGATTCAATATCGGTTTTTCAATATCAGTTTTTCGATATCAGTTTTTCAATATTTGGATTTCAATATCGGTTTTGAATATCGGTTCTAATATCGGTTTCAATATCGGTTTTTCAATATCGGTTTTTCAATATCAGTTTTTCAATATTTGTTTTTCAATATCGGTTTTTGAATATCGGTTCTAATATCGGTTTCAATATCGGTTTTTCAATATCAGTTTTTCAATATTTGTTTTTCAATATCGGTTTTTGAATATCGGTTCTAATATCGGTTTTTCAATATCGGTTTTTCAATATCGGTTGCAATATCGGTTTTCCAATATTTGTTCTCCAATATCGGTTTTTGAATATCGGTTCTAATATCGGTTCTAATATCGGATTCAATATCGGTTTTTCAATATCAGTTTTTCAATATTTGGTTTTCAATATCGGTTTTTGAATATCGGTTCTAATATCGGTTTTTCAATATCGGTTTTTCAATATTTGTTTTTCAATATCGGTTTTTCAATATCGGTTTCAATATCGGTTTCAATATCGGTTTTTCAATATCGGTTTTTCAATATCAGTTTTTCAATATTTGTTCTCCAATATCGGTTTTTGAATATCGGTTCTAATATCGGATTCAATATCGGTTTTTCAATATCAGTTTTTCGATATCAGTTTTTCAATATTTGTTTTTCAATATCGGTTCTAATATCGGATTTAATATCGGTTTTGCAATATCAGTTTTTCGATATAGGTTTTTCAATATCGGTTTTTCAATATCGGTTTTTCAATATCAGTTTTTCAATATCAGTTTTTCAATATTTGTTCTCCAATATCGGTTTTTGAATATCGGTTCTAATATCGGATTCAATATCGGTTTTTCAATATCGGTTTTTCAATATCGGTTTTTCAATATAAGTTTTTCGATATCAGTTTTTCAATATTTGTTTTTCAATATCGGTGTTTCAATATCGGTTTTGGAATATCGGTTTTTCAATATCAGTTTTTCAATATTTGTTCTCCAATATCGGTTTTTGAATATCGGTTCTAATATCGGATTCAATATCGGTTTTTCAATATCGGTTTTTCAATATTTGTTTTTCAATATCGGTTTTTCAATATCGGTTGCAATATCGGTTTTCCAATATTTGTTCTCCAATATCGGTTTTTGAATATCGGTTCTAATATCGGTTCTAATATCGGATTCAATATCGGTTTTTCAATATCAGTTTTTCAATATTTGGTTTTCAATATCGGTTTTTGAATATCGGTTCTAATATCGGTTTTTCAATATCGGTTTTTCAATATTTGTTTTTCAATATCGGTTTTTCAATATCGGTTTCAATATCGGTTTCAATATCGGTTTTTCAATATCGGTTTTTCAATATCAGTTTTTCAATATTTGTTCTCCAATATCGGTTTTTGAATATCGGTTCTAATATCGGATTCAATATCGGTTTTTCAATATCAGTTTTTCGATATCAGTTTTTCAATATTTGTTTTTCAATATCGGTTCTAATATCGGATTTAATATCGGTTTTGCAATATCAGTTTTTCGATATAGGTTTTTCAATATCGGTTTTTCAATATCGGTTTTTCAATATCAGTTTTTCAATATCAGTTTTTCAATATTTGTTCTCCAATATCGGTTTTTGAATATCGGTTCTAATATCGGATTCAATATCGGGTTTTCAATATCAGTTTTTCATTATTTGTTTTTCAATATCGGTTTTTCAATATTTGTTTTTCAATATCGGTTTTTCAATATCGGTTTCAATATCGGTTTTTCAATATCGGTTTTCCAATATTTGTTCTCCAATATCGGTTTTTGAATATCGCTTCTAATATCGGATTCAATATCGGATTCAATATCGGTTTTTCAATATCGGTTATTCAATATCAGTTTTTCAATATTTGTTTTTCAATATCGGTTCTAATATCGGATTTAATATCGGTTTTGCAATATCAGTTTTTCGATATAGGTTTTTCAATATCGGTTTTTCAATATCGGTTTTTCAATATCAGTTTTTCGATATCAGTTTTTCAATATTTGTTTTTCAATATCGGTTTTTGAATATCGGTTCTAATATCGGATTCAATATCGGTTTTTCAATATCGGTTTTTCAATATCGGTTTTTCAATATCAGTTTTTCAATATTTGTTCTCCAATATCGGTTTTTGAATATCGGTTCTAATATCGGATTCAATATCGGTTTTTCAATATCAGTTTTTCAATATTTGTTCTCCAATATCGGTTTTTGAATACCGGTTCTAATATCGGTTTCAATATCGGTTTTTGAATATCGGTTTTTGAATATCAGTTTTTCAATATTTGGTTTTCAATATCGGTTCTAATATCGGTTCTAATATCGGATTCAATATCGGTTTTTCAATATCAGTTTTTCAATATTTGGTTTTCAATATCGGTTTTTGAATATCGGTTCTAATATCGGTTTTTCAATATCGGTTTTTCAATATCGGTTTTCCAATATTTGTTCTCCAATATCGGTTTTTGAATATCGGTTCTAATATCGGATTCAATATCGGATTCAATATCGGTTTTTCAATATCAGTTTTTCGATATCAGTTTTTCAATATTTGGATTTCAATATCGGTTTTGAATATCGGTTCTAATATCGGTTTCAATATCGGTTTTTCAATATCGGTTTTTCAATATCAGTTTTTCAATATTTGTTTTTCAATATCGGTTTTTGAATATCGGTTCTAATATCGGTTTCAATATCGGTTTTTCAATATCAGTTTTTCAATATTTGTTTTTCAATATCGGTTTTTGAATATCGGTTCTAATATCGGTTTTTCAATATCGGTTTTTCAATATCGGTTTTTCAATATCAGTTTTTCAATATTTGTTCTCCAATATCGGTTTTTGAATATCGGTTCTAATATCGGATTCAATATCGGTTTTTCAATATCAGTTTTTCAATATTTGTTCTCCAATATCGGTTTTTGAATATCGGTTCTAATATCGGTTTCAATATCGGTTTTTGAATATCGGTTTTTGAATATCAGTTTTTCAATATTTGGTTTTCAATATCGGTTTTTGAATATCGGTTCTAATATCGGTTTCAATATCGGTTTTTCAATATCGGTTTTTCAATATCAGTTTTTCAATATTTGTTCTCCAATATCGGTTTTTGAATATCGGTTCTAATATCGGATTCAATATCGGTTTTTCAATATCGGTTTTTCAATATTTGTTTTTCAATATCGGTTTTTCAATATCGGTTGCAATATCGGTTTTCCAATATTTGTTCTCCAATATCGGTTTTTGAATATCGGTTCTAATATCGGTTCTAATATCGGATTCAATATCGGTTTTTCAATATCAGTTTTTCAATATTTGGTTTTCAATATCGGTTTTTGAATATCGGTTCTAATATCGGTTTTTCAATATCGGTTTTTCAATATTTGTTTTTCAATATCGGTTTTTCAATATCGGTTTCAATATCGGTTTCAATATCGGTTTTTCAATATCGGTTTTTCAATATCAGTTTTTCAATATTTGTTCTCCAATATCGGTTTTTGAATATCGGTTCTAATATCGGATTCAATATCGGTTTTTCAATATCAGTTTTTCGATATCAGTTTTTCAATATTTGTTTTTCAATATCGGTTCTAATATCGGATTTAATATCGGTTTTGCAATATCAGTTTTTCGATATAGGTTTTTCAATATCGGTTTTTCAATATCGGTTTTTCAATATTTGTTTTTCAATATCGGTTTTTCAATATCGGTTGCAATATCGGTTTTCCAATATTTGTTCTCCAATATCGGTTTTTGAATATCGGTTCTAATATCGGTTCTAATATCGGATTCAATATCGGTTTTTCAATATCAGTTTTTCAATATTTGGTTTTCAATATCGGTTTTTGAATATCGGTTCTAATATCGGTTTTTCAATATCGGTTTTTCAATATTTGTTTTTCAATATCGGTTTTTCAATATCGGTTTCAATATCGGTTTCAATATCGGTTTTTCAATATCGGTTTTTCAATATCAGTTTTTCAATATTTGTTCTCCAATATCGGTTTTTGAATATCGGTTCTAATATCGGATTCAATATCGGTTTTTCAATATCAGTTTTTCGATATCAGTTTTTCAATATTTGTTTTTCAATATCGGTTCTAATATCGGATTTAATATCGGTTTTGCAATATCAGTTTTTCGATATAGGTTTTTCAATATCGGTTTTTCAATATCGGTTTTTCAATATCAGTTTTTCAATATCAGTTTTTCAATATTTGTTCTCCAATATCGGTTTTTGAATATCGGTTCTAATATCGGATTCAATATCGGGTTTTCAATATCAGTTTTTCATTATTTGTTTTTCAATATCGGTTTTTCAATATTTGTTTTTCAATATCGGTTTTTCAATATCGGTTTCAATATCGGTTTTTCAATATCGGTTTTCCAATATTTGTTCTCCAATATCGGTTTTTGAATATCGCTTCTAATATCGGATTCAATATCGGATTCAATATCGGTTTTTCAATATCAGTTTTTCGATATCAGTTTTTCAATATTTGTTTTTCAATATCGGTTTTTGAATATCGGTTCTAATATCGGATTCAATATCGGTTTTTCAATATCGGTTTTTCAATATCGGTTTTTCAATATCAGTTTTTCAATATTTGTTCTCCAATATCGGTTTTTGAATATCGGTTCTAATATCGGATTCAATATCGGTTTTTCAATATCAGTTTTTCAATATTTGTTCTCCAATATCGGTTTTTGAATATCGGTTCTAATATCGGTTTCAATATCGGTTTTTGAATATCGGTTTTTGAATATCAGTTTTTCAATATTTGGTTTTCAATATCGGTTTTTGAATATCGGTTCTAATATCGGTTTCAATATCGGTTTATCAATATCGGTTTTTCAATATCAGTTTTTCAATATTTGTTCTCCAATATCGGTTTTTGAATATCGGTTCTAATATCGGATTCAATATCGGTTTTTCAATATCAGTTTTTCCATATCAGTTTTTCAATATTTGTTTTTCAATATCGGTTCTAATATCGGATTTAATATCGGTTTTGCAATATCAGTTTTTCGATATAGGTTTTTCAATATCGGTTTTTCAATATCGGTTTTTCAATATCAGTTTTTCAATATCAGTTTTTCAATATTTGTTCTCCAATATCGGTTTTTGAATATCGGTTCTAATATCGGATTCAATATCGGATTCAATATCGGTTTTTCAATATCAGTTTTTCGATATCAGTTTTTCAATATTTGGATTTCAATATCGGTTTTTGAATATCGGTTCTAATATCGGTTTCAATATCGGTTTTTCAATATCGGTTTTTCAATATCAGTTTTTCAATATTTGTTCTCCAATATCGGTTTTTGAATATCGGTTCTAATATCGGTTTCAATATCGGTTTTTGAATATCGGTTTTTGAATATCAGTTTCTCAATATTTGGTTTTCAATATCGGTTTTTGAATATCGGTTCTAATATCGGTTTCAATATCGGTTTTTCAATATCGGTTATTCAATATCAGTTTTTCAATATTTGTTCTCCAATATCGGTTTTTGAATATCGGTTCTAATATCGGATTCAATATCGGTTTTTCAATATCGGTTTTTCAATATCAGTTTTTCAATATTTGTTCTCCAATATCGGTTTTTGAATATCGGTTCTAATATCGGATTCAATATCGGTTTTTCAATATCGGTTTTTCAATATCGGTTTTTCAATATCGGTTTTTCAATATCAGATTTTCAATATCAGTTTTTCAATATTTGTTCTCTAATATCGGTTTTTGAATATCGGTTCTAATATCGGATTCAATATCGGTTTTTCAATATCAGTTTTTCATTATTTGTTTTTCTATATCGGTTTCAATATCGGTTTCAATATCGGTTTTTCAATATCGGTTTTTCAATATCAGTTTTTCAATATTTGTTCTCCAATATCGGTTTTTGAATATCGGTTCTAATATCGGATTCAATATCGGTTTTTCAATATCAGTTTTTCGATATCAGTTTTTCAATATTTGTTTTTCAATATCGGTTCTAATATCGGATTTAATATCGGGTTTGCAATATCAGTTTTTCGATATAGGTTTTTCAATATCGGTTTTTCAATATCGGTTTTTCAATATCAGTTTTTCAATATCAGTTTTTCAATATTTGTTCTCCAATATCGGTTTTTGAATATCGGTTCTAATATCGGATTCAATATCGGGTTTTCAATATCAGTTTTTCATTATTTGTTTTTCTATATCGGTTTTTCAATATCGGTTCTAATATCGGATTCAATATCGCTTTTTCAATATCGGTTTTTCAATATTTGTTTTTCAATATCGGTTTTTCAATATCGGTTGCAATATCGGTTTTCCAATATTTGTTCTCCAATATCGGTTTTTGAATATCGGTTCTAATATCGGTTCTAATATCGGATTCAATATCGGTTTTTCAATATCAGTTTTTCAATATTTGGTTTTCAATATCGGTTTTTGAATATCGGTTCTAATATCGGTTTTTCAATATCGGTTTTTCAATATTTGTTTTTCAATATCGGTTTTTCAATATCGGTTTCAATATCGGTTTCAATATCGGTTTTTCAATATCGGTTTTCCAATATTTGTTCTCCAATATCGGTTTTTGAATATCGGTTCTAATATCGGATTCAATATCGGATTCAATATCGGTTTTTCAATATCAGTTTTTCGATATCAGTTTTTCAATATTTGGATTTCAATATCGGTTTTTGAATATCGGTTCTAATATCGGTTTCAATATCGGTTTTTCAATATCGGTTTTTCAATATCAGTTTTTCAATATTTGTTTTTCAATATCGGTTTTTGAATATCGGTTCTAATATCGGTTTCAATATCGGTTTTTCAATATCAGTTTTTCAATATTTGTTTTTCAATATCGGTTTTTGAATATCGGTTCTAATATCGGTTTTTCAATATCGGTTTTTCAATATCGGTTTTTCAATATCAGTTTTTCAATATTTGTTCTCCAATATCGGTTTTTGAATATCGGTTCTAATATCGGATTCAATATCGGTTTTTCAATATCAGTTTTTCAATATTTGTTCTCCAATATCGGTTTTTGAATATCGGTTCTAATATCGGTTTCAATATCGGTTTTTGAATATCGGTTTTTGAATATCAGTTTTTCAATATTTGGTTTTCAATATCGGTTTTTGAATATCGGTTCTAATATCGGTTTCAATATCGGTTTTTCAATATCGGTTTTTCAATATCAGTTTTTCAATATTTGTTCTCCAATATCGGTTTTTCAATATCGGTTCTAATATCGGATTCAATATCGGTTTTTCAATATCAGTTTTTCGATATCAGTTTTTCAATATTTGTTCTCCAATATCGGTTTTTGAATATCGGTTCTAATATCGGATTCAATATCGGTTTTTCAATATCAGTTTTTCATTATTTGTTTTTCTATATCGGTTTTTCAATATCGGTTCTAATATCGGATTCAATATCGGTTTTGCAATATAAGTTTTTCGATATAGGTTTTTCAATATCGGTTTTTCAATATCGGTTTTTCAATATCAGTTTTTCAATATTTGTTCTCCAATATCGGTTTTTGAATATCGGTTCTAATATCGGATTCAATATCGGTTTTTCAATATCGGTTTTTCAATATAAGTTTTTCGATATCAGTTTTTCAATATTTGTTTTTCAATATCGGTGTTTCAATATCGGTTTTGGAATATCGGTTTTTCAATATCAGTTTTTCAATATTTGTTCTCCAATATCGGTTTTTGAATATCGGTTCTAATATCGGATTCAATATCGGTTTTTCAATATCGGTTTTTCAATATTTGTTTTTCAATATCGGTTTTTCAATATCGGTTGCAATATCGGTTTTCCAATATTTGTTCTCCAATATCGGTTTTTGAATATCGGTTCTAATATCGGTTCTAATATCGGATTCAATATCGGTTTTTCAATATCAGTTTTTCAATATTTGGTTTTCAATATCGGTTTTTGAATATCGGTTCTAATATCGGTTTTTCAATATCGGTTTTTCAATATTTGTTTTTCAATATCGGTTTTTCAATATCGGTTTCAATATCGGTTTCAATATCGGTTTTTCAATATCGGTTTTTCAATATCAGTTTTTCAATATTTGTTCTCCAATATCGGTTTTTGAATATCGGTTCTAATATCGGATTCAATATCGGTTTTTCAATATCAGTTTTTCGATATCAGTTTTTCAATATTTGTTTTTCAATATCGGTTCTAATATCGGATTTAATATCGGTTTTGCAATATCAGTTTTTCGATATAGGTTTTTCAATATCGGTTTTTCAATATCGGTTTTTCAATATCAGTTTTTCAATATCAGTTTTTCAATATTTGTTCTCCAATATCGGTTTTTGAATATCGGTTCTAATATCGGATTCAATATCGGGTTTTCAATATCAGTTTTTCATTATTTGTTTTTCAATATCGGTTTTTCAATATTTGTTTTTCAATATCGGTTTTTCAATATCGGTTTCAATATCGGTTTTTCAATATCGGTTTTCCAATATTTGTTCTCCAATATCGGTTTTTGAATATCGCTCCTAATATCGGATTCAATATCGGATTCAATATCGGTTTTTCAATATCAGTTTTTCGATATCAGTTTTTCAATATTTGTTTTTCAATATCGGTTTTTGAATATCGGTTCTAATATCGGATTCAATATCGGTTTTTCAATATCGGTTTTTCAATATCGGTTTTTCAATATCAGTTTTTCAATATTTGTTCTCCAATATCGGTTTTTGAATATCGGTTCTAATATCGGATTCAATATCGGTTTTTCAATATCAGTTTTTCAATATTTGTTCTCCAATATCGGTTTTTGAATATCGGTTCTAATATCGGTTTCAATATCGGTTTTTGAATATCGGTTTTTGAATATCAGTTTTTCAATATTTGGTTTTGAATATCGGTTTTTGAATATCGGTTCTAATATCGGTTTCAATATCGGTTTATCAATATCGGTTTTTCAATATCAGTTTTTCAATATTTGTTCTCCAATATCGGTTTTTGAATATCGGTTCTAATATCGGATTCAATATCGGTTTTTCAATATCAGTTTTTCCATATCAGTTTTTCAATATTTGTTTTTCAATATCGGTTCTAATATCGGATTTAATATCGGTTTTGCAATATCAGTTTTTCGATATAGGTTTTTCAATATCGGTTTTTCAATATCGGTTTTTCAATATCAGTTTTTCAATATCAGTTTTTCAATATTTGTTCTCCAATATCGGTTTTTGAATATCGGTTCTAATATCGGATTCAATATCGGATTCAATATCGGTTTTTCAATATCAGTTTTTCGATATCAGTTTTTCAATATTTGGATTTCAATATCGGTTTTTGAATATCGGTTCTAATATCGGTTTCAATATCGGTTTTTCAATATCGGTTTTTCAATATCAGTTTTTCAATATTTGTTCTCCAATATCGGTTTTTGAATATCGGTTCTAATATCGGTTTCAATATCGGTTTTTGAATATCGGTTTTTGAATATCAGTTTCTCAATATTTGGTTTTCAATATCGGTTTTTGAATATCGGTTCTAATATCGGTTTCAATATCGGTTTTTCAATATCGGTTATTCAATATCAGTTTTTCAATATTTGTTTTTCAATATCGGTTCTAATATCGGATTTAATATCGGTTTTTCAATATCGGTTTTTCAATATCGGTTTTTCAATATCAGTTTTTCAATATTTGTTCTCCAATATCGGTTTTTGAATATCGGTTCTAATATCGGATTCAATATCGGTTTTTCAATATCGGTTTTTCAATATCGGTTTTTCAATATCGGTTTTTCAATATCAGATTTTCAATATCAGTTTTTCAATATTTGTTCTCTAATATCGGTTTTTGAATATCGGTTCTAATATCGGATTTAATATCGGTTTTGCAATATCAGTTTTTCGATATAGGTTTTTCAATATCGGTTTTTCAATATCGGTTTTTCAATATCAGTTTTTCAATATCAGTTTTTCAATATTTGTTCTCCAATATCGGTTTTTGAATATCGGTTCTAATATCGGATTCAATATCGGGTTTTCAATATCAGTTTTTCATTATTTGTTTTTCAATATCGGTTTTTCAATATTTGTTTTTCAATATCGGTTTTTCAATATCGGTTTCAATATCGGTTTTTCAATATCGGTTTTCCAATATTTGTTCTCCAATATCGGTTTTTGAATATCGCTTCTAATATCGGATTCAATATCGGATTCAATATCGGTTTTTCAATATCGGTTATTCAATATCAGTTTTTCAATATTTGTTTTTCAATATCGGTTCTAATATCGGATTTAATATCGGTTTTGCAATATCAGTTTTTCGATATAGGTTTTTCAATATCGGTTTTTCAATATCGGTTTTTCAATATCAGTTTTTCGATATCAGTTTTTCAATATTTGTTTTTCAATATCGGTTTTTGAATATCGGTTCTAATATCGGATTCAATATCGGTTTTTCAATATCGGTTTTTCAATATCGGTTTTTCAATATCAGTTTTTCAATATTTGTTCTCCAATATCGGTTTTTGAATATCGGTTCTAATATCGGATTCAATATCGGTTTTTCAATATCAGTTTTTCAATATTTGTTCTCCAATATCGGTTTTTGAATACCGGTTCTAATATCGGTTTCAATATCGGTTTTTGAATATCGGTTTTTGAATATCAGTTTTTCAATATTTGGTTTTCAATATCGGTTCTAATATCGGTTCTAATATCGGATTCAATATCGGTTTTTCAATATCAGTTTTTCAATATTTGGTTTTCAATATCGGTTTTTGAATATCGGTTCTAATATCGGTTTTTCAATATCGGTTTTTCAATATCGGTTTTCCAATATTTGTTCTCCAATATCGGTTTTTGAATATCGGTTCTAATATCGGATTCAATATCGGATTCAATATCGGTTTTTCAATATCAGTTTTTCGATATCAGTTTTTCAATATTTGGATTTCAATATCGGTTTTGAATATCGGTTCTAATATCGGTTTCAATATCGGTTTTTCAATATCGGTTTTTCAATATCAGTTTTTCAATATTTGTTTTTCAATATCGGTTTTTGAATATCGGTTCTAATATCGGTTTCAATATCGGTTTTTCAATATCAGTTTTTCAATATTTGTTTTTCAATATCGGTTTTTGAATATCGGTTCTAATATCGGTTTTTCAATATCGGTTTTTCAATATCGGTTTTTCAATATCAGTTTTTCAATATTTGTTCTCCAATATCGGTTTTTGAATATCGGTTCTAATATCGGATTCAATATCGGTTTTTCAATATCAGTTTTTCAATATTTGTTCTCCAATATCGGTTTTTGAATATCGGTTCTAATATCGGTTTCAATATCGGTTTTTGAATATCGGTTTTTGAATATCAGTTTTTCAATATTTGGTTTTCAATATCGGTTTTTGAATATCGGTTCTAATATCGGTTTCAATATCGGTTTTTCAATATCGGTTTTTCAATATCAGTTTTTCAGTATTTGTTCTCCAATATCGGTTTTTGAATATCGGTTCTAATATCGGATTCAATATCGGTTTTTCAATATCAGTTTTTCATTATTTGTTTTTCTATATCGGATTTTCAATATCGGTTCTAATATCGGATTCAATATCGGTTTTGCAATATAAGTTTTTCGATATAGGTTTTTCAATATCGGTTTTTCAATATCGGTTTTTCAATATCAGTTTTTCAATATTTGTTCTCCAATATCGGTTTTTGAATATCGGTTCTAATATCGGATTCAATATCGGTTTTTCAATATCGGTTTTTCAATATCGGTTTTTCAATATAAGTTTTTCGATATCAGTTTTTCAATATTTGTTTTTCAATATCGGTGTTTCAATATCGGTTTTGGAATATCGGTTTTTCAATATCAGTTTTTCAATATTTGTTCTCCAATATCGGTTTTTGAATATCGGTTCTAATATCGGATTCAATATCGGTTTTTCAATATCGGTTTTTCAATATTTGTTTTTCAATATCGGTTTTTCAATATCGGTTGCAATATCGGTTTTCCAATATTTGTTCTCCAATATCGGTTTTTGAATATCGGTTCTAATATCGGTTCTAATATCGGATTCAATATCGGTTTTTCAATATCAGTTTTTCAATATTTGGTTTTCAATATCGGTTTTTGAATATCGGTTCTAATATCGGTTTTTCAATATCGGTTTTTCAATATTTGTTTTTCAATATCGGTTTTTCAATATCGGTTTCAATATCGGTTTCAATATCGGTTTTTCAATATCGGTTTTTCAATATCAGTTTTTCAATATTTGTTCTCCAATATCGGTTTTTGAATATCGGTTCTAATATCGGATTCAATATCGGTTTTTCAATATCAGTTTTTCGATATTTGTTCTCCAATATCGGTTTTTGAATATCGGTTCTAATATCGGATTCAATATCGGGTTTTCAATATCAGTTTTTCATTATTTGTTTTTCTATATCGGTTTTTCAATATCGGTTCTAATATCGGATTCAATATCGCTTTTTCAATATCGGTTTTTCAATATTTGTTTTTCAATATCGGTTTTTCAATATCGGTTGCAATATCGGTTTTCCAATATTTGTTCTCCAATATCGGTTTTTGAATATCGGTTCTAATATCGGTTCTAATATCGGATTCAATATCGGTTTTTCAATATCAGTTTTTCAATATTTGGTTTTCAATATCGGTTTTTGAATATCGGTTCTAATATCGGTTTTTCAATATCGGTTTTTCAATATTTGTTTTTCAATATCGGTTTTTCAATATCGGTTTCAATATCGGTTTCAATATCGGTTTTTCAATATCGGTTTTCCAATATTTGTTCTCCAATATCGGTTTTTGAATATCGGTTCTAATATCGGATTCAATATCGGATTCAATATCGGTTTTTCAATATCAGTTTTTCGATATCAGTTTTTCAATATTTGGATTTCAATATCGGTTTTTGAATATCGGTTCTAATATCGGTTTCAATATCGGTTTTTCAATATCGGTTTTTCAATATCAGTTTTTCAATATTTGTTTTTCAATATCGGTTTTTGAATATCGGTTCTAATATCGGTTTCAATATCGGTTTTTCAATATCAGTTTTTCAATATTTGTTTTTCAATATCGGTTTTTGAATATCGGTTCTAATATCGGTTTTTCAATATCGGTTTTTCAATATCGGTTTTTCAATATCAGTTTTTCAATATTTGTTCTCCAATATCGGTTTTTGAATATCGGTTCTAATATCGGATTCAATATCGGTTTTTCAATATCAGTTTTTCAATATTTGTTCTCCAATATCGGTTTTTGAATATCGGTTCTAATATCGGTTTCAATATCGGTTTTTGAATATCGGTTTTTGAATATCAGTTTTTCAATATTTGGTTTTCAATATCGGTTTTTGAATATCGGTTCTAATATCGGTTTCAATATCGGTTTTTCAATATCGGTTTTTCAATATCAGTTTTTCAATATTTGTTCTCCAATATCGGTTTTTCAATATCGGTTCTAATATCGGATTCAATATCGGTTTTTCAATATCAGTTTTTCGATATCAGTTTTTCAATATTTGTTCTCCAATATCGGTTTTTGAATATCGGTTCTAATATCGGATTCAATATCGGTTTTTCAATATCAGTTTTTCATTATTTGTTTTTCTATATCGGTTTTTCAATATCGGTTCTAATATCGGATTCAATATCGGTTTTGCAATATAAGTTTTTCGATATAGGTTTTTCAATATCGGTTTTTCAATATCGGTTTTTCAATATCAGTTTTTCAATATTTGTTCTCCAATATCGGTTTTTGAATATCGGTTCTAATATCGGATTCAATATCGGTTTTTCAATATCGGTTTTTCAATATAAGTTTTTCGATATCAGTTTTTCAATATTTGTTTTTCAATATCGGTGTTTCAATATCGGTTTTGGAATATCGGTTTTTCAATATCAGTTTTTCAATATTTGTTCTCCAATATCGGTTTTTGAATATCGGTTCTAATATCGGATTCAATATCGGTTTTTCAATATCGGTTTTTCAATATTTGTTTTTCAATATCGGTTTTTCAATATCGGTTGCAATATCGGTTTTCCAATATTTGTTCTCCAATATCGGTTTTTGAATATCGGTTCTAATATCGGTTCTAATATCGGATTCAATATCGGTTTTTCAATATCAGTTTTTCAATATTTGGTTTTCAATATCGGTTTTTGAATATCGGTTCTAATATCGGTTTTTCAATATCGGTTTTTCAATATTTGTTTTTCAATATCGGTTTTTCAATATCGGTTTCAATATCGGTTTCAATATCGGTTTTTCAATATCGGTTTTTCAATATCAGTTTTTCAATATTTGTTCTCCAATATCGGTTTTTGAATATCGGTTCTAATATCGGATTCAATATCGGTTTTTCAATATCAGTTTTTCGATATCAGTTTTTCAATATTTGTTTTTCAATATCGGTTCTAATATCGGATTTAATATCGGTTTTGCAATATCAGTTTTTCGATATAGGTTTTTCAATATCGGTTTTTCAATATCGGTTTTTCAATATCAGTTTTTCAATATCAGTTTTTCAATATTTGTTCTCCAATATCGGTTTTTGAATATCGGTTCTAATATCGGATTCAATATCGGGTTTTCAATATCAGTTTTTCATTATTTGTTTTTCAATATCGGTTTTTCAATATTTGTTTTTCAATATCGGTTTTTCAATATCGGTTTCAATATCGGTTTTTCAATATCGGTTTTCCAATATTTGTTCTCCAATATCGGTTTTTGAATATCGCTCCTAATATCGGATTCAATATCGGATTCAATATCGGTTTTTCAATATCAGTTTTTCGATATCAGTTTTTCAATATTTGTTTTTCAATATCGGTTTTTGAATATCGGTTCTAATATCGGATTCAATATCGGTTTTTCAATATCGGTTTTTCAATATCGGTTTTTCAATATCAGTTTTTCAATATTTGTTCTCCAATATCGGTTTTTGAATATCGGTTCTAATATCGGATTCAATATCGGTTTTTCAATATCAGTTTTTCAATATTTGTTCTCCAATATCGGTTTTTGAATATCGGTTCTAATATCGGTTTCAATATCGGTTTTTGAATATCGGTTTTTGAATATCAGTTTTTCAATATTTGGTTTTGAATATCGGTTTTTGAATATCGGTTCTAATATCGGTTTCAATATCGGTTTATCAATATCGGTTTTTCAATATCAGTTTTTCAATATTTGTTCTCCAATATCGGTTTTTGAATATCGGTTCTAATATCGGATTCAATATCGGTTTTTCAATATCAGTTTTTCCATATCAGTTTTTCAATATTTGTTTTTCAATATCGGTTCTAATATCGGATTTAATATCGGTTTTGCAATATCAGTTTTTCGATATAGGTTTTTCAATATCGGTTTTTCAATATCGGTTTTTCAATATCAGTTTTTCAATATCAGTTTTTCAATATTTGTTCTCCAATATCGGTTTTTGAATATCGGTTCTAATATCGGATTCAATATCGGATTCAATATCGGTTTTTCAATATCAGTTTTTCGATATCAGTTTTTCAATATTTGGATTTCAATATCGGTTTTTGAATATCGGTTCTAATATCGGTTTCAATATCGGTTTTTCAATATCGGTTTTTCAATATCAGTTTTTCAATATTTGTTCTCCAATATCGGTTTTTGAATATCGGTTCTAATATCGGTTTCAATATCGGTTTTTGAATATCGGTTTTTGAATATCAGTTTCTCAATATTTGGTTTTCAATATCGGTTTTTGAATATCGGTTCTAATATCGGTTTCAATATCGGTTTTTCAATATCGGTTATTCAATATCAGTTTTTCAATATTTGTTTTTCAATATCGGTTCTAATATCGGATTTAATATCGGTTTTTCAATATCGGTTTTTCAATATCGGTTTTTCAATATCAGTTTTTCAATATTTGTTCTCCAATATCGGTTTTTGAATATCGGTTCTAATATCGGATTCAATATCGGTTTTTCAATATCGGTTTTTCAATATCGGTTTTTCAATATCGGTTTTTCAATATCAGATTTTCAATATCAGTTTTTCAATATTTGTTCTCTAATATCGGTTTTTGAATATCGGTTCTAATATCGGATTTAATATCGGTTTTGCAATATCAGTTTTTCGATATAGGTTTTTCAATATCGGTTTTTCAATATCGGTTTTTCAATATCAGTTTTTCAATATCAGTTTTTCAATATTTGTTCTCCAATATCGGTTTTTGAATATCGGTTCTAATATCGGATTCAATATCGGGTTTTCAATATCAGTTTTTCATTATTTGTTTTTCAATATCGGTTTTTCAATATTTGTTTTTCAATATCGGTTTTTCAATATCGGTTTCAATATCGGTTTTTCAATATCGGTTTTCCAATATTTGTTCTCCAATATCGGTTTTTGAATATCGCTTCTAATATCGGATTCAATATCGGATTCAATATCGGTTTTTCAATATCGGTTATTCAATATCAGTTTTTCAATATTTGTTTTTCAATATCGGTTCTAATATCGGATTTAATATCGGTTTTGCAATATCAGTTTTTCGATATAGGTTTTTCAATATCGGTTTTTCAATATCGGTTTTTCAATATCAGTTTTTCGATATCAGTTTTTCAATATTTGTTTTTCAATATCGGTTTTTGAATATCGGTTCTAATATCGGATTCAATATCGGTTTTTCAATATCGGTTTTTCAATATCGGTTTTTCAATATCAGTTTTTCAATATTTGTTCTCCAATATCGGTTTTTGAATATCGGTTCTAATATCGGATTCAATATCGGTTTTTCAATATCAGTTTTTCAATATTTGTTCTCCAATATCGGTTTTTGAATACCGGTTCTAATATCGGTTTCAATATCGGTTTTTGAATATCGGTTTTTGAATATCAGTTTTTCAATATTTGGTTTTCAATATCGGTTCTAATATCGGTTCTAATATCGGATTCAATATCGGTTTTTCAATATCAGTTTTTCAATATTTGGTTTTCAATATCGGTTTTTGAATATCGGTTCTAATATCGGTTTTTCAATATCGGTTTTTCAATATCGGTTTTCCAATATTTGTTCTCCAATATCGGTTTTTGAATATCGGTTCTAATATCGGATTCAATATCGGATTCAATATCGGTTTTTCAATATCAGTTTTTCGATATCAGTTTTTCAATATTTGGATTTCAATATCGGTTTTGAATATCGGTTCTAATATCGGTTTCAATATCGGTTTTTCAATATCGGTTTTTCAATATCAGTTTTTCAATATTTGTTTTTCAATATCGGTTTTTGAATATCGGTTCTAATATCGGTTTCAATATCGGTTTTTCAATATCAGTTTTTCAATATTTGTTTTTCAATATCGGTTTTTGAATATCGGTTCTAATATCGGTTTTTCAATATCGGTTTTTCAATATCGGTTTTTCAATATCAGTTTTTCAATATTTGTTCTCCAATATCGGTTTTTGAATATCGGTTCTAATATCGGATTCAATATCGGTTTTTCAATATCAGTTTTTCAATATTTGTTCTCCAATATCGGTTTTTGAATATCGGTTCTAATATCGGTTTCAATATCGGTTTTTGAATATCGGTTTTTGAATATCAGTTTTTCAATATTTGGTTTTCAATATCGGTTTTTGAATATCGGTTCTAATATCGGTTTCAATATCGGTTTTTCAATATCGGTTTTTCAATATCAGTTTTTCAGTATTTGTTCTCCAATATCGGTTTTTGAATATCGGTTCTAATATCGGATTCAATATCGGTTTTTCAATATCAGTTTTTCATTATTTGTTTTTCTATATCGGATTTTCAATATCGGTTCTAATATCGGATTCAATATCGGTTTTGCAATATAAGTTTTTCGATATAGGTTTTTCAATATCGGTTTTTCAATATCGGTTTTTCAATATCAGTTTTTCAATATTTGTTCTCCAATATCGGTTTTTGAATATCGGTTCTAATATCGGATTCAATATCGGTTTTTCAATATCGGTTTTTCAATATCGGTTTTTCAATATAAGTTTTTCGATATCAGTTTTTCAATATTTGTTTTTCAATATCGGTGTTTCAATATCGGTTTTGGAATATCGGTTTTTCAATATCAGTTTTTCAATATTTGTTCTCCAATATCGGTTTTTGAATATCGGTTCTAATATCGGATTCAATATCGGTTTTTCAATATCGGTTTTTCAATATTTGTTTTTCAATATCGGTTTTTCAATATCGGTTGCAATATCGGTTTTCCAATATTTGTTCTCCAATATCGGTTTTTGAATATCGGTTCTAATATCGGTTCTAATATCGGATTCAATATCGGTTTTTCAATATCAGTTTTTCAATATTTGGTTTTCAATATCGGTTTTTGAATATCGGTTCTAATATCGGTTTTTCAATATCGGTTTTTCAATATTTGTTTTTCAATATCGGTTTTTCAATATCGGTTTCAATATCGGTTTCAATATCGGTTTTTCAATATCGGTTTTTCAATATCAGTTTTTCAATATTTGTTCTCCAATATCGGTTTTTGAATATCGGTTCTAATATCGGATTCAATATCGGTTTTTCAATATCAGTTTTTCGATATCAGTTTTTCAATATTTGTTTTTCAATATCGGTTCTAATATCGGATTTAATATCGGTTTTGCAATATCAGTTTTTCGATATAGGTTTTTCAATATCGGTTTTTCAATATCGGTTTTTCAATATTTGTTTTTCAATATCGGTTTTTCAATATCGGTTGCAATATCGGTTTTCCAATATTTGTTCTCCAATATCGGTTTTTGAATATCGGTTCTAATATCGGTTCTAATATCGGATTCAATATCGGTTTTTCAATATCAGTTTTTCAATATTTGGTTTTCAATATCGGTTTTTGAATATCGGTTCTAATATCGGTTTTTCAATATCGGTTTTTCAATATTTGTTTTTCAATATCGGTTTTTCAATATCGGTTTCAATATCGGTTTCAATATCGGTTTTTCAATATCGGTTTTTCAATATCAGTTTTTCAATATTTGTTCTCCAATATCGGTTTTTGAATATCGGTTCTAATATCGGATTCAATATCGGTTTTTCAATATCAGTTTTTCGATATCAGTTTTTCAATATTTGTTTTTCAATATCGGTTCTAATATCGGATTTAATATCGGTTTTGCAATATCAGTTTTTCGATATAGGTTTTTCAATATCGGTTTTTCAATATCGGTTTTTCAATATCAGTTTTTCAATATCAGTTTTTCAATATTTGTTCTCCAATATCGGTTTTTGAATATCGGTTCTAATATCGGATTCAATATCGGGTTTTCAATATCAGTTTTTCATTATTTGTTTTTCAATATCGGTTTTTCAATATTTGTTTTTCAATATCGGTTTTTCAATATCGGTTTCAATATCGGTTTTTCAATATCGGTTTTCCAATATTTGTTCTCCAATATCGGTTTTTGAATATCGCTTCTAATATCGGATTCAATATCGGATTCAATATCGGTTTTTCAATATCAGTTTTTCGATATCAGTTTTTCAATATTTGTTTTTCAATATCGGTTTTTGAATATCGGTTCTAATATCGGATTCAATATCGGTTTTTCAATATCGGTTTTTCAATATCGGTTTTTCAATATCAGTTTTTCAATATTTGTTCTCCAATATCGGTTTTTGAATATCGGTTCTAATATCGGATTCAATATCGGTTTTTCAATATCAGTTTTTCAATATTTGTTCTCCAATATCGGTTTTTGAATATCGGTTCTAATATCGGTTTCAATATCGGTTTTTGAATATCGGTTTTTGAATATCAGTTTTTCAATATTTGGTTTTCAATATCGGTTTTTGAATATCGGTTCTAATATCGGTTTCAATATCGGTTTATCAATATCGGTTTTTCAATATCAGTTTTTCAATATTTGTTCTCCAATATCGGTTTTTGAATATCGGTTCTAATATCGGATTCAATATCGGTTTTTCAATATCAGTTTTTCCATATCAGTTTTTCAATATTTGTTTTTCAATATCGGTTCTAATATCGGATTTAATATCGGTTTTGCAATATCAGTTTTTCGATATAGGTTTTTCAATATCGGTTTTTCAATATCGGTTTTTCAATATCAGTTTTTCAATATCAGTTTTTCAATATTTGTTCTCCAATATCGGTTTTTGAATATCGGTTCTAATATCGGATTCAATATCGGATTCAATATCGGTTTTTCAATATCAGTTTTTCGATATCAGTTTTTCAATATTTGGATTTCAATATCGGTTTTTGAATATCGGTTCTAATATCGGTTTCAATATCGGTTTTTCAATATCGGTTTTTCAATATCAGTTTTTCAATATTTGTTCTCCAATATCGGTTTTTGAATATCGGTTCTAATATCGGATTCAATATCGGGTTTTCAATATCAGTTTTTCATTATTTGTTTTTCAATATCGGTTTTTCAATATTTGTTTTTCAATATCGGTTTTTCAATATCGGTTTCAATATCGGTTTTTCAATATCGGTTTTCCAATATTTGTTCTCCAATATCGGTTTTTGAATATCGCTTCTAATATCGGATTCAATATCGGATTCAATATCGGTTTTTCAATATCAGTTTTTCGATATCAGTTTTTCAATATTTGTTTTTCAATATCGGTTTTTGAATATCGGTTCTAATATCGGATTCAATATCGGTTTTTCAATATCGGTTTTTCAATATCGGTTTTTCAATATCAGTTTTTCAATATTTGTTCTCCAATATCGGTTTTTGAATATCGGTTCTAATATCGGATTCAATATCGGTTTTTCAATATCAGTTTTTCAATATTTGTTCTCCAATATCGGTTTTTGAATATCGGTTCTAATATCGGTTTCAATATCGGTTTTTGAATATCGGTTTTTGAATATCAGTTTTTCAATATTTGGTTTTGAATATCGGTTTTTGAATATCGGTTCTAATATCGGTTTCAATATCGGTTTATCAATATCGGTTTTTCAATATCAGTTTTTCAATATTTGTTCTCCAATATCGGTTTTTGAATATCGGTTCTAATATCGGATTCAATATCGGTTTTTCAATATCAGTTTTTCCATATCAGTTTTTCAATATTTGTTTTTCAATATCGGTTCTAATATCGGATTTAATATCGGTTTTGCAATATCAGTTTTTCGATATAGGTTTTTCAATATCGGTTTTTCAATATCGGTTTTTCAATATCAGTTTTTCAATATCAGTTTTTCAATATTTGTTCTCCAATATCGGTTTTTGAATATCGGTTCTAATATCGGATTCAATATCGGATTCAATATCGGTTTTTCAATATCAGTTTTTCGATATCAGTTTTTCAATATTTGGATTTCAATATCGGTTTTTGAATATCGGTTCTAATATCGGTTTCAATATCGGTTTTTCAATATCGGTTTTTCAATATCAGTTTTTCAATATTTGTTCTCCAATATCGGTTTTTGAATATCGGTTCTAATATCGGTTTCAATATCGGTTTTTGAATATCGGTTTTTGAATATCAGTTTCTCAATATTTGGTTTTCAATATCGGTTTTTGAATATCGGTTCTAATATCGGTTTCAATATCGGTTTTTCAATATCGGTTATTCAATATCAGTTTTTCAATATTTGTTTTTCAATATCGGTTCTAATATCGGATTTAATATCGGTTTTTCAATATCGGTTTTTCAATATCGGTTTTTCAATATCAGTTTTTCAATATTTGTTCTCCAATATCGGTTTTTGAATATCGGTTCTAATATCGGATTCAATATCGGTTTTTCAATATCGGTTTTTCAATATCGGTTTTTCAATATCAGATTTTCAATATCAGTTTTTCAATATTTGTTCTCTAATATCGGTTTTTGAATATCGGTTCTAATATCGGATTTAATATCGGTTTTGCAATATCAGTTTTTCGATATAGGTTTTTCAATATCGGTTTTTCAATATCGGTTTTTCAATATCAGTTTTTCAATATCAGTTTTTCAATATTTGTTCTCCAATATCGGTTTTTGAATATCGGTTCTAATATCGGATTCAATATCGGGTTTTCAATATCAGTTTTTCATTATTTGTTTTTCAATATCGGTTTTTCAATATTTGTTTTTCAATATCGGTTTTTCAATATCGGTTTCAATATCGGTTTTTCAATATCGGTTTTCCAATATTTGTTCTCCAATATCGGTTTTTGAATATCGCTTCTAATATCGGATTCAATATCGGATTCAATATCGGTTTTTCAATATCGGTTATTCAATATCAGTTTTTCAATATTTGTTTTTCAATATCGGTTCTAATATCGGATTTAATATCGGTTTTGCAATATCAGTTTTTCGATATAGGTTTTTCAATATCGGTTTTTCAATATCGGTTTTTCAATATCAGTTTTTCGATATCAGTTTTTCAATATTTGTTTTTCAATATCGGTTTTTGAATATCGGTTCTAATATCGGATTCAATATCGGTTTTTCAATATCGGTTTTTCAATATCGGTTTTTCAATATCAGTTTTTCAATATTTGTTCTCCAATATCGGTTTTTGAATATCGGTTCTAATATCGGATTCAATATCGGTTTTTCAATATCAGTTTTTCAATATTTGTTCTCCAATATCGGTTTTTGAATACCGGTTCTAATATCGGTTTCAATATCGGTTTTTGAATATCGGTTTTTGAATATCAGTTTTTCAATATTTGGTTTTCAATATCGGTTCTAATATCGGTTCTAATATCGGATTCAATATCGGTTTTTCAATATCAGTTTTTCAATATTTGGTTTTCAATATCGGTTTTTGAATATCGGTTCTAATATCGGTTTTTCAATATCGGTTTTTCAATATCGGTTTTCCAATATTTGTTCTCCAATATCGGTTTTTGAATATCGGTTCTAATATCGGATTCAATATCGGATTCAATATCGGTTTTTCAATATCAGTTTTTCGATATCAGTTTTTCAATATTTGGATTTCAATATCGGTTTTGAATATCGGTTCTAATATCGGTTTCAATATCGGTTTTTCAATATCGGTTTTTCAATATCAGTTTTTCAATATTTGTTTTTCAATATCGGTTTTTGAATATCGGTTCTAATATCGGTTTCAATATCGGTTTTTCAATATCAGTTTTTCAATATTTGTTTTTCAATATCGGTTTTTGAATATCGGTTCTAATATCGGTTTTTCAATATCGGTTTTTCAATATCGGTTTTTCAATATAAGTTTTTCGATATCAGTTTTTCAATATTTGTTTTTCAATATCGGTGTTTCAATATCGGTTTTGGAATATCGGTTTTTCAATATCAGTTTTTCAATATTTGTTCTCCAATATCGGTTTTTGAATATCGGTTCTAATATCGGATTCAATATCGGTTTTTCAATATCGGTTTTTCAATATCAGTTTTTCAATATTTGGATTTCAATATCGGTTTTGAATATCGGTTCTAATATCGGTTTCAATATCGGTTTTTCAATATCGGTTTTTCAATATCAGTTTTTCAATATTTGTTCTCCAATATCGGTTTTTGAATATCGGTTCTAATATCGGATTCAATATCGGTTTTTCAATATCAGTTTTTCAATATTTGTTCTCCAATATCGGTTTTTGAATATCGGTTCTAATATCGGTTTCAATATCGGTTTTTGAATATCGGTTTTTGAATATCAGTTTTTCAATATTTGGTTTTCAATATCGGTTTTTGAATATCGGTTCTAATATCGGTTTCAATATCGGTTTTTCAATATCGGTTTTTCAATATCAGTTTTTCAATATTTGTTCTCCAATATCGGTTTTTGAATATCGGTTCTAATATCGGATTCAATATCGGTTTTTCAATATCAGTTTTTCATTATTTGTTTTTCTATATCGGATTTTCAATATCGGTTCTAATATCGGATTCAATATCGGTTTTGCAATATAAGTTTTTCGATATAGGTTTTTCAATATCGGTTTTTCAATATCGGTTTTTCAATATCAGTTTTTCAATATTTGTTCTCCAATATCGGTTTTTGAATATCGGTTCTAATATCGGATTCAATATCGGTTTTTCAATATCGGTTTTTCAATATCGGTTTTTCAATATAAGTTTTTCGATATCAGTTTTTCAATATTTGTTTTTCAATATCGGTGTTTCAATATCGGTTTTGGAATATCGGTTTTTCAATATCAGTTTTTCAATATTTGTTCTCCAATATCGGTTTTTGAATATCGGTTCTAATATCGGATTCAATATCGGTTTTTCAATATCGGTTTTTCAATATTTGTTTTTCAATATCGGTTTTTCAATATCGGTTGCAATATCGGTTTTCCAATATTTGTTCTCCAATATCGGTTTTTGAATATCGGTTCTAATATCGGTTCTAATATCGGATTCAATATCGGTTTTTCAATATCAGTTTTTCAATATTTGGTTTTCAATATCGGTTTTTGAATATCGGTTCTAATATCGGTTTTTCAATATCGGTTTTTCAATATT
This sequence comes from Andrena cerasifolii, assembly GCF_050908995.1. Taxonomy (NCBI): domain Eukaryota; kingdom Metazoa; phylum Arthropoda; class Insecta; order Hymenoptera; family Andrenidae; genus Andrena; species Andrena cerasifolii. Next base: position 25,467 of record NW_027484965.1, read on the forward strand.
TGTTTTTCAATATCGGTTTTTCAATATCGGTTTCAATATCGGTTTCAATATCGGTTTTTCAATATCGGTTTTTCAATATCAGTTTTTCAATATTTGTTCTCCAATATCGGTTTTTGAATATCGGTTCTAATATCGGATTCAATATCGGTTTTTCAATATCAGTTTTTCGATATCAGTTTTTCAATATTTGTTTTTCAATATCGGTTCTAATATCGGATTTAATATCGGTTTTGCAATATCAGTTTTTCGATATAGGTTTTTCAATATCGGTTTTTCAATATCGGTTTTTCAATATCAGTTTTTCAATATCAGTTTTTCAATATTTGTTCTCCAATATCGGTTTTTGAATATCGGTTCTAATATCGGATTCAATATCGGGTTTTCAATATCAGTTTTTCATTATTTGTTTTTCAATATCGGTTTTTCAATATTTGTTTTTCAATATCGGTTTTTCAATATCGGTTTCAATATCGGTTTTTCAATATCGGTTTTCCAATATTTGTTCTCCAATATCGGTTTTTGAATATCGCTTCTAATATCGGATTCAATATCGGATTCAATATCGGTTTTTCAATATCAGTTTTTCGATATCAGTTTTTCAATATTTGTTTTTCAATATCGGTTTTTGAATATCGGTTCTAATATCGGATTCAATATCGGTTTTTCAATATCGGTTTTTCAATATCGGTTTTTCAATATCAGTTTTTCAATATTTGTTCTCCAATATCGGTTTTTGAATATCGGTTCTAATATCGGATTCAATATCGGTTTTTCAATATCAGTTTTTCAATATTTGTTCTCCAATATCGGTTTTTGAATATCGGTTCTAATATCGGTTTCAATATCGGTTTTTGAATATCGGTTTTTGAATATCAGTTTTTCAATATTTGGTTTTCAATATCGGTTTTTGAATATCGGTTCTAATATCGGTTTCAATATCGGTTTATCAATATCGGTTTTTCAATATCAGTTTTTCAATATTTGTTCTCCAATATCGGTTTTTGAATATCGGTTCTAATATCGGATTCAATATCGGTTTTTCAATATCAGTTTTTCCATATCAGTTTTTCAATATTTGTTTTTCAATATCGGTTCTAATATCGGATTTAATATCGGTTTTGCAATATCAGTTTTTCGATATAGGTTTTTCAATATCGGTTTTTCAATATCGGTTTTTCAATATCAGTTTTTCAATATCAGTTTTTCAATATTTGTTCTCCAATATCGGTTTTTGAATATCGGTTCTAATATCGGATTCAATATCGGATTCAATATCGGTTTTTCAATATCAGTTTTTCGATATCAGTTTTTCAATATTTGGATTTCAATATCGGTTTTTGAATATCGGTTCTAATATCGGTTTCAATATCGGTTTTTCAATATCGGTTTTTCAATATCAGTTTTTCAATATTTGTTCTCCAATATCGGTTTTTGAATATCGGTTCTAATATCGGTTTCAATATCGGTTTTTGAATATCGGTTTTTGAATATCAGTTTCTCAATATTTGGTTTTCAATATCGGTTTTTGAATATCGGTTCTAATATCGGTTTCAATATCGGTTTTTCAATATCGGTTATTCAATATCAGTTTTTCAATATTTGTTCTCCAATATCGGTTTTTGAATATCGGTTCTAATATCGGATTCAATATCGGTTTTTCAATATCGGTTTTTCAATATCAGTTTTTCAATATTTGTTCTCCAATATCGGTTTTTGAATATCGGTTCTAATATCGGATTCAATATCGGTTTTTCAATATCGGTTTTTCAATATCGGTTTTTCAATATCGGTTTTTCAATATCAGATTTTCAATATCAGTTTTTCAATATTTGTTCTCTAATATCGGTTTTTGAATATCGGTTCTAATATCGGATTCAATATCGGTTTTTCAATATCAGTTTTTCATTATTTGTTTTTCTATATCGGTTTCAATATCGGTTTCAATATCGGTTTTTCAATATCGGTTTTTCAATATCAGTTTTTCAATATTTGTTCTCCAATATCGGTTTTTGAATATCGGTTCTAATATCGGATTCAATATCGGTTTTTCAATATCAGTTTTTCGATATCAGTTTTTCAATATTTGTTTTTCAATATCGGTTCTAATATCGGATTTAATATCGGGTTTGCAATATCAGTTTTTCGATATAGGTTTTTCAATATCGGTTTTTCAATATCGGTTTTTCAATATCAGTTTTTCAATATCAGTTTTTCAATATTTGTTCTCCAATATCGGTTTTTGAATATCGGTTCTAATATCGGATTCAATATCGGGTTTTCAATATCAGTTTTTCATTATTTGTTTTTCTATATCGGTTTTTCAATATCGGTTCTAATATCGGATTCAATATCGGTTTTTCAATATCGGTTTTTCAATATTTGTTTTTCAATATCGGTTTTTCAATATCGGTTGCAATATCGGTTTTCCAATATTTGTTCTCCAATATCGGTTTTTGAATATCGGTTCTAATATCGGTTCTAATATCGGATTCAATATCGGTTTTTCAATATCAGTTTTTCAATATTTGGTTTTCAATATCGGTTTTTGAATATCGGTTCTAATATCGGTTTTTCAATATCGGTTTTTCAATATTTGTTTTTCAATATCGGTTTTTCAATATCGGTTTCAATATCGGTTTCAATATCGGTTTTTCAATATCGGTTTTCCAATATTTGTTCTCCAATATCGGTTTTTGAATATCGGTTCTAATATCGGATTCAATATCGGATTCAATATCGGTTTTTCAATATCAGTTTTTCGATATCAGTTTTTCAATATTTGGATTTCAATATCGGTTTTTGAATATCGGTTCTAATATCGGTTTCAATATCGGTTTTTCAATATCGGTTTTTCAATATCAGTTTTTCAATATTTGTTTTTCAATATCGGTTTTTGAATATCGGTTCTAATATCGGTTTCAATATCGGTTTTTCAATATCAGTTTTTCAATATTTGTTTTTCAATATCGGTTTTTGAATATCGGTTCTAATATCGGTTTTTCAATATCGGTTTTTCAATATCGGTTTTTCAATATCAGTTTTTCAATATTTGTTCTCCAATATCGGTTTTTGAATATCGGTTCTAATATCGGATTCAATATCGGTTTTTCAATATCAGTTTTTCAATATTTGTTCTCCAATATCGGTTTTTGAATATCGGTTCTAATATCGGTTTCAATATCGGTTTTTGAATATCGGTTTTTGAATATCAGTTTTTCAATATTTGGTTTTCAATATCGGTTTTTGAATATCGGTTCTAATATCGGTTTCAATATCGGTTTTTCAATATCGGTTTTTCAATATCAGTTTTTCAATATTTGTTCTCCAATATCGGTTTTTCAATATCGGTTCTAATATCGGATTCAATATCGGTTTTTCAATATCAGTTTTTCGATATCAGTTTTTCAATATTTGTTCTCCAATATCGGTTTTTGAATATCGGTTCTAATATCGGATTCAATATCGGTTTTTCAATATCAGTTTTTCATTATTTGTTTTTCTATATCGGTTTTTCAATATCGGTTCTAATATCGGATTCAATATCGGTTTTGCAATATAAGTTTTTCGATATAGGTTTTTCAATATCGGTTTTTCAATATCGGTTTTTCAATATCAGTTTTTCAATATTTGTTCTCCAATATCGGTTTTTGAATATCGGTTCTAATATCGGATTCAATATCGGTTTTTCAATATCGGTTTTTCAATATAAGTTTTTCGATATCAGTTTTTCAATATTTGTTTTTCAATATCGGTGTTTCAATATCGGTTTTGGAATATCGGTTTTTCAATATCAGTTTTTCAATATTTGTTCTCCAATATCGGTTTTTGAATATCGGTTCTAATATCGGATTCAATATCGGTTTTTCAATATCGGTTTTTCAATATTTGTTTTTCAATATCGGTTTTTCAATATCGGTTGCAATATCGGTTTTCCAATATTTGTTCTCCAATATCGGTTTTTGAATATCGGTTCTAATATCGGTTCTAATATCGGATTCAATATCGGTTTTTCAATATCAGTTTTTCAATATTTGGTTTTCAATATCGGTTTTTGAATATCGGTTCTAATATCGGTTTTTCAATATCGGTTTTTCAATATTTGTTTTTCAATATCGGTTTTTCAATATCGGTTTCAATATCGGTTTCAATATCGGTTTTTCAATATCGGTTTTTCAATATCAGTTTTTCAATATTTGTTCTCCAATATCGGTTTTTGAATATCGGTTCTAATATCGGATTCAATATCGGTTTTTCAATATCAGTTTTTCGATATCAGTTTTTCAATATTTGTTTTTCAATATCGGTTCTAATATCGGATTTAATATCGGTTTTGCAATATCAGTTTTTCGATATCAGTTTTTCAATATTTGTTTTTCAATATCGGTGTTTCAATATCGGTTTTGGAATATCGGTTTTTCAATATCAGTTTTTCAATATTTGTTCTCCAATATCGGTTTTTGAATATCGGTTCTAATATCGGATTCAATATCGGTTTTTCAATATCGGTTTTTCAATATTTGGATTTCAATATCGGTTTTGAATATCGGTTCTAATATCGGTTTCAATATCGGTTTTTCAATATCGGTTTTTCAATATCAGTTTTTCAATATTTGTTTTTCAATATCGGTTTTTGAATATCGGTTCTAATATCGGTTTCAATATCGGTTTTTCAATATCAGTTTTTCAATATTTGTTCTCCAATATCGGTTTTTGAATATCGGTTCTAATATCGGATTCAATATCGGTTTTTCAATATCAGTTTTTCAATATTTGTTCTCCAATATCGGTTTTTGAATATCGGTTCTAATATCGGTTTCAATATCGGTTTTTGAATATCGGTTTTTGAATATCAGTTTTTCAATATTTGGTTTTCAATATCGGTTTTTGAATATCGGTTCTAATATCGGTTTCAATATCGGTTTTTCAATATCGGTTTTTCAATATCAGTTTTTCAATATTTGTTCTCCAATATCGGTTTTTGAATATCGGTTCTAATATCGGATTCAATATCGGTTTTTCAATATCAGTTTTTCATTATTTGTTTTTCTATATCGGATTTTCAATATCGGTTCTAATATCGGATTCAATATCGGTTTTGCAATATAAGTTTTTCGATATAGGTTTTTCAATATCGGTTTTTCAATATCGGTTTTTCAATATCAGTTTTTCAATATTTGTTCTCCAATATCGGTTTTTGAATATCGGTTCTAATATCGGATTCAATATCGGTTTTTCAATATCGGTTTTTCAATATCGGTTTTTCAATATAAGTTTTTCGATATCAGTTTTTCAATATTTGTTTTTCAATATCGGTGTTTCAATATCGGTTTTGGAATATCGGTTTTTCAATATCAGTTTTTCAATATTTGTTCTCCAATATCGGTTTTTGAATATCGGTTCTAATATCGGATTCAATATCGGTTTTTCAATATCGGTTTTTCAATATTTGTTTTTCAATATCGGTTTTTCAATATTTGTTTTTCAATATCGGTTTTTCAATATCGGTTGCAATATCGGTTTTCCAATATTTGTTCTCCAATATCGGTTTTTGAATATCGGTTCTAATATCGGTTCTAATATCGGATTCAATATCGGTTTTTCAATATCAGTTTTTCAATATTTGGTTTTCAATATCGGTTTTTGAATATCGGTTCTAATATCGGTTTTTCAATATCGGTTTTTCAATATTTGTTTTTCAATATCGGTTTTTCAATATCGGTTTCAATATCGGTTTCAATATCGGTTTTTCAATATCGGTTTTTCAATATCAGTTTTTCAATATTTGTTCTCCAATATCGGTTTTTGAATATCGGTTCTAATATCGGATTCAATATCGGTTTTTCAATATCAGTTTTTCGATATCAGTTTTTCAATATTTGTTTTTCAATATCGGTTCTAATATCGGATTTAATATCGGTTTTGCAATATCAGTTTTTCGATATAGGTTTTTCAATATCGGTTTTTCAATATCGGTTTTTCAATATTTGTTTTTCAATATCGGTTTTTCAATATCGGTTGCAATATCGGTTTTCCAATATTTGTTCTCCAATATCGGTTTTTGAATATCGGTTCTAATATCGGTTCTAATATCGGATTCAATATCGGTTTTTCAATATCAGTTTTTCAATATTTGGTTTTCAATATCGGTTTTTGAATATCGGTTCTAATATCGGTTTTTCAATATCGGTTTTTCAATATTTGTTTTTCAATATCGGTTTTTCAATATCGGTTTCAATATCGGTTTCAATATCGGTTTTTCAATATCGGTTTTTCAATATCAGTTTTTCAATATTTGTTCTCCAATATCGGTTTTTGAATATCGGTTCTAATATCGGATTCAATATCGGTTTTTCAATATCAGTTTTTCGATATCAGTTTTTCAATATTTGTTTTTCAATATCGGTTCTAATATCGGATTTAATATCGGTTTTGCAATATCAGTTTTTCGATATAGGTTTTTCAATATCGGTTTTTCAATATCGGTTTTTCAATATCAGTTTTTCAATATCAGTTTTTCAATATTTGTTCTCCAATATCGGTTTTTGAATATCGGTTCTAATATCGGATTCAATATCGGGTTTTCAATATCAGTTTTTCATTATTTGTTTTTCAATATCGGTTTTTCAATATTTGTTTTTCAATATCGGTTTTTCAATATCGGTTTCAATATCGGTTTTTCAATATCGGTTTTCCAATATTTGTTCTCCAATATCGGTTTTTGAATATCGCTTCTAATATCGGATTCAATATCGGATTCAATATCGGTTTTTCAATATCAGTTTTTCGATATCAGTTTTTCAATATTTGTTTTTCAATATCGGTTTTTGAATATCGGTTCTAATATCGGATTCAATATCGGTTTTTCAATATCGGTTTTTCAATATCGGTTTTTCAATATCAGTTTTTCAATATTTGTTCTCCAATATCGGTTTTTGAATATCGGTTCTAATATCGGATTCAATATCGGTTTTTCAATATCAGTTTTTCAATATTTGTTCTCCAATATCGGTTTTTGAATATCGGTTCTAATATCGGTTTCAATATCGGTTTTTGAATATCGGTTTTTGAATATCAGTTTTTCAATATTTGGTTTTCAATATCGGTTTTTGAATATCGGTTCTAATATCGGTTTCAATATCGGTTTATCAATATCGGTTTTTCAATATCAGTTTTTCAATATTTGTTCTCCAATATCGGTTTTTGAATATCGGTTCTAATATCGGATTCAATATCGGTTTTTCAATATCAGTTTTTCCATATCAGTTTTTCAATATTTGTTTTTCAATATCGGTTCTAATATCGGATTTAATATCGGTTTTGCAATATCAGTTTTTCGATATAGGTTTTTCAATATCGGTTTTTCAATATCGGTTTTTCAATATCAGTTTTTCAATATCAGTTTTTCAATATTTGTTCTCCAATATCGGTTTTTGAATATCGGTTCTAATATCGGATTCAATATCGGATTCAATATCGGTTTTTCAATATCAGTTTTTCGATATCAGTTTTTCAATATTTGGATTTCAATATCGGTTTTTGAATATCGGTTCTAATATCGGTTTCAATATCGGTTTTTCAATATCGGTTTTTCAATATCAGTTTTTCAATATTTGTTCTCCAATATCGGTTTTTGAATATCGGTTCTAATATCGGATTCAATATCGGGTTTTCAATATCAGTTTTTCATTATTTGTTTTTCAATATCGGTTTTTCAATATTTGTTTTTCAATATCGGTTTTTCAATATCGGTTTCAATATCGGTTTTTCAATATCGGTTTTCCAATATTTGTTCTCCAATATCGGTTTTTGAATATCGCTTCTAATATCGGATTCAATATCGGATTCAATATCGGTTTTTCAATATCAGTTTTTCGATATCAGTTTTTCAATATTTGTTTTTCAATATCGGTTTTTGAATATCGGTTCTAATATCGGATTCAATATCGGTTTTTCAATATCGGTTTTTCAATATCGGTTTTTCAATATCAGTTTTTCAATATTTGTTCTCCAATATCGGTTTTTGAATATCGGTTCTAATATCGGATTCAATATCGGTTTTTCAATATCAGTTTTTCAATATTTGTTCTCCAATATCGGTTTTTGAATATCGGTTCTAATATCGGTTTCAATATCGGTTTTTGAATATCGGTTTTTGAATATCAGTTTTTCAATATTTGGTTTTGAATATCGGTTTTTGAATATCGGTTCTAATATCGGTTTCAATATCGGTTTATCAATATCGGTTTTTCAATATCAGTTTTTCAATATTTGTTCTCCAATATCGGTTTTTGAATATCGGTTCTAATATCGGATTCAATATCGGTTTTTCAATATCAGTTTTTCCATATCAGTTTTTCAATATTTGTTTTTCAATATCGGTTCTAATATCGGATTTAATATCGGTTTTGCAATATCAGTTTTTCGATATAGGTTTTTCAATATCGGTTTTTCAATATCGGTTTTTCAATATCAGTTTTTCAATATCAGTTTTTCAATATTTGTTCTCCAATATCGGTTTTTGAATATCGGTTCTAATATCGGATTCAATATCGGATTCAATATCGGTTTTTCAATATCAGTTTTTCGATATCAGTTTTTCAATATTTGGATTTCAATATCGGTTTTTGAATATCGGTTCTAATATCGGTTTCAATATCGGTTTTTCAATATCGGTTTTTCAATATCAGTTTTTCAATATTTGTTCTCCAATATCGGTTTTTGAATATCGGTTCTAATATCGGTTTCAATATCGGTTTTTGAATATCGGTTTTTGAATATCAGTTTCTCAATATTTGGTTTTCAATATCGGTTTTTGAATATCGGTTCTAATATCGGTTTCAATATCGGTTTTTCAATATCGGTTATTCAATATCAGTTTTTCAATATTTGTTTTTCAATATCGGTTCTAATATCGGATTTTATATCGGTTTTTCAATATCGGTTTTTCAATATCGGTTTTTCAATATCAGTTTTTCAATATTTGTTCTCCAATATCGGTTTTTGAATATCGGTTCTAATATCGGATTCAATATCGGTTTTTCAATATCGGTTTTTCAATATCGGTTTTTCAATATCGGTTTTTCAATATCAGATTTTCAATATCAGTTTTTCAATATTTGTTCTCTAATATCGGTTTTTGAATATCGGTTCTAATATCGGATTTAATATCGGTTTTGCAATATCAGTTTTTCGATATAGGTTTTTCAATATCGGTTTTTCAATATCGGTTTTTCAATATCAGTTTTTCAATATCAGTTTTTCAATATTTGTTCTCCAATATCGGTTTTTGAATATCGGTTCTAATATCGGATTCAATATCGGGTTTTCAATATCAGTTTTTCATTATTTGTTTTTCAATATCGGTTTTTCAATATTTGTTTTTCAATATCGGTTTTTCAATATCGGTTTCAATATCGGTTTTTCAATATCGGTTTTCCAATATTTGTTCTCCAATATCGGTTTTTGAATATCGCTTCTAATATCGGATTCAATATCGGATTCAATATCGGTTTTTCAATATCGGTTATTCAATATCAGTTTTTCAATATTTGTTTTTCAATATCGGTTCTAATATCGGATTTAATATCGGTTTTGCAATATCAGTTTTTCGATATAGGTTTTTCAATATCGGTTTTTCAATATCGGTTTTTCAATATCAGTTTTTCGATATCAGTTTTTCAATATTTGTTTTTCAATATCGGTTTTTGAATATCGGTTCTAATATCGGATTCAATATCGGTTTTTCAATATCGGTTTTTCAATATCGGTTTTTCAATATCAGTTTTTCAATATTTGTTCTCCAATATCGGTTTTTGAATATCGGTTCTAATATCGGATTCAATATCGGTTTTTCAATATCAGTTTTTCAATATTTGTTCTCCAATATCGGTTTTTGAATACCGGTTCTAATATCGGTTTCAATATCGGTTTTTGAATATCGGTTTTTGAATATCAGTTTTTCAATATTTGGTTTTCAATATCGGTTCTAATATCGGTTCTAATATCGGATTCAATATCGGTTTTTCAATATCAGTTTTTCAATATTTGGTTTTCAATATCGGTTTTTGAATATCGGTTCTAATATCGGTTTTTCAATATCGGTTTTTCAATATCGGTTTTCCAATATTTGTTCTCCAATATCGGTTTTTGAATATCGGTTCTAATATCGGATTCAATATCGGATTCAATATCGGTTTTTCAATATCAGTTTTTCGATATCAGTTTTTCAATATTTGGATTTCAATATCGGTTTTGAATATCGGTTCTAATATCGGTTTCAATATCGGTTTTTCAATATCGGTTTTTCAATATCAGTTTTTCAATATTTGTTTTTCAATATCGGTTTTTGAATATCGGTTCTAATATCGGTTTCAATATCGGTTTTTCAATATCAGTTTTTCAATATTTGTTTTTCAATATCGGTTTTTGAATATCGGTTCTAATATCGGTTTTTCAATATCGGTTTTTCAATATCGGTTTTTCAATATCAGTTTTTCAATATTTGTTCTCCAATATCGGTTTTTGAATATCGGTTCTAATATCGGATTCAATATCGGTTTTTCAATATCAGTTTTTCAATATTTGTTCTCCAATATCGGTTTTTGAATATCGGTTCTAATATCGGTTTCAATATCGGTTTTTGAATATCGGTTTTTGAATATCAGTTTTTCAATATTTGGTTTTCAATATCGGTTTTTGAATATCGGTTCTAATATCGGTTTCAATATCGGTTTTTCAATATCGGTTTTTCAATATCAGTTTTTCAATATTTGTTCTCCAATATCGGTTTTTGAATATCGGTTCTAATATCGGATTCAATATCGGTTTTTCAATATCAGTTTTTCATTATTTGTTTTTCTATATCGGATTTTCAATATCGGTTCTAATATCGGATTCAATATCGGTTTTGCAATATAAGTTTTTCGATATAGGTTTTTCAATATCGGTTTTTCAATATCGGTTTTTCAATATCAGTTTTTCAATATTTGTTCTCCAATATCGGTTTTTGAATATCGGTTCTAATATCGGATTCAATATCGGTTTTTCAATATCGGTTTTTCAATATCGGTTTTTCAATATAAGTTTTTCGATATCAGTTTTTCAATATTTGTTTTTCAATATCGGTGTTTCAATATCGGTTTTGGAATATCGGTTTTTCAATATCAGTTTTTCAATATTTGTTCTCCAATATCGGTTTTTGAATATCGGTTCTAATATCGGATTCAATATCGGTTTTTCAATATCGGTTTTTCAATATTTGTTTTTCAATATCGGTTTTTCAATATCGGTTGCAATATCGGTTTTCCAATATTTGTTCTCCAATATCGGTTTTTGAATATCGGTTCTAATATCGGTTCTAATATCGGATTCAATATCGGTTTTTCAATATCAGTTTTTCAATATTTGGTTTTCAATATCGGTTTTTGAATATCGGTTCTAATATCGGTTTTTCAATATCGGTTTTTCAATATTTGTTTTTCAATATCGGTTTTTCAATATCGGTTTCAATATCGGTTTCAATATCGGTTTTTCAATATCGGTTTTTCAATATCAGTTTTTCAATATTTGTTCTCCAATATCGGTTTTTGAATATCGGTTCTAATATCGGATTCAATATCGGTTTTTCAATATCAGTTTTTCGATATCAGTTTTTCAATATTTGTTTTTCAATATCGGTTCTAATATCGGATTTAATATCGGTTTTGCAATATCAGTTTTTCGATATAGGTTTTTCAATATCGGTTTTTCAATATCGGTTTTTCAATATTTGTTTTTCAATATCGGTTTTTCAATATCGGTTGCAATATCGGTTTTCCAATATTTGTTCTCCAATATCGGTTTTTGAATATCGGTTCTAATATCGGTTCTAATATCGGATTCAATATCGGTTTTTCAATATCAGTTTTTCAATATTTGGTTTTCAATATCGGTTTTTGAATATCGGTTCTAATATCGGTTTTTCAATATCGGTTTTTCAATATTTGTTTTTCAATATCGGTTTTTCAATATCGGTTTCAATATCGGTTTCAATATCGGTTTTTCAATATCGGTTTTTCAATATCAGTTTTTCAATATTTGTTCTCCAATATCGGTTTTTGAATATCGGTTCTAATATCGGATTCAATATCGGTTTTTCAATATCAGTTTTTCGATATCAGTTTTTCAATATTTGTTTTTCAATATCGGTTCTAATATCGGATTTAATATCGGTTTTGCAATATCAGTTTTTCGATATAGGTTTTTCAATATCGGTTTTTCAATATCGGTTTTTCAATATCAGTTTTTCAATATCAGTTTTTCAATATTTGTTCTCCAATATCGGTTTTTGAATATCGGTTCTAATATCGGATTCAATATCGGGTTTTCAATATCAGTTTTTCATTATTTGTTTTTCAATATCGGTTTTTCAATATTTGTTTTTCAATATCGGTTTTTCAATATCGGTTTCAATATCGGTTTTTCAATATCGGTTTTCCAATATTTGTTCTCCAATATCGGTTTTTGAATATCGCTTCTAATATCGGATTCAATATCGGATTCAATATCGGTTTTTCAATATCAGTTTTTCGATATCAGTTTTTCAATATTTGTTTTTCAATATCGGTTTTTGAATATCGGTTCTAATATCGGATTCAATATCGGTTTTTCAATATCGGTTTTTCAATATCGGTTTTTCAATATCAGTTTTTCAATATTTGTTCTCCAATATCGGTTTTTGAATATCGGTTCTAATATCGGATTCAATATCGGTTTTTCAATATCAGTTTTTCAATATTTGTTCTCCAATATCGGTTTTTGAATATCGGTTCTAATATCGGTTTCAATATCGGTTTTTGAATATCGGTTTTTGAATATCAGTTTTTCAATATTTGGTTTTCAATATCGGTTTTTGAATATCGGTTCTAATATCGGTTTCAATATCGGTTTATCAATATCGGTTTTTCAATATCAGTTTTTCAATATTTGTTCTCCAATATCGGTTTTTGAATATCGGTTCTAATATCGGATTCAATATCGGTTTTTCAATATCAGTTTTTCCATATCAGTTTTTCAATATTTGTTTTTCAATATCGGTTCTAATATCGGATTTAATATCGGTTTTGCAATATCAGTTTTTCGATATAGGTTTTTCAATATCGGTTTTTCAATATCGGTTTTTCAATATCAGTTTTTCAATATCAGTTTTTCAATATTTGTTCTCCAATATCGGTTTTTGAATATCGGTTCTAATATCGGATTCAATATCGGATTCAATATCGGTTTTTCAATATCAGTTTTTCGATATCAGTTTTTCAATATTTGGATTTCAATATCGGTTTTTGAATATCGGTTCTAATATCGGTTTCAATATCGGTTTTTCAATATCGGTTTTTCAATATCAGTTTTTCAATATTTGTTCTCCAATATCGGTTTTTGAATATCGGTTCTAATATCGGTTTCAATATCGGTTTTTGAATATCGGTTTTTGAATATCAGTTTCTCAATATTTGGTTTTCAATATCGGTTTTTGAATATCGGTTCTAATATCGGTTTCAATATCGGTTTTTCAATATCGGTTATTCAATATCAGTTTTTCAATATTTGTTCTCCAATATCGGTTTTTGAATATCGGTTCTAATATCGGATTCAATATCGGTTTTTCAATATCGGTTTTTCAATATCAGTTTTTCAATATTTGTTCTCCAATATCGGTTTTTGAATATCGGTTCTAATATCGGATTCAATATCGGTTTTTCAATATCGGTTTTTCAATATCGGTTTTTCAATATCGGTTTTTCAATATCAGATTTTCAATATCAGTTTTTCAATATTTGTTCTCTAATATCGGTTTTTGAATATCGGTTCTAATATCGGATTCAATATCGGTTTTTCAATATCAGTTTTTCATTATTTGTTTTTCTATATCGGTTTCAATATCGGTTTCAATATCGGTTTTTCAATATCGGTTTTTCAATATCAGTTTTTCAATATTTGTTCTCCAATATCGGTTTTTGAATATCGGTTCTAATATCGGATTCAATATCGGTTTTTCAATATCAGTTTTTCGATATCAGTTTTTCAATATTTGTTTTTCAATATCGGTTCTAATATCGGATTTAATATCGGGTTTGCAATATCAGTTTTTCGATATAGGTTTTTCAATATCGGTTTTTCAATATCGGTTTTTCAATATCAGTTTTTCAATATCAGTTTTTCAATATTTGTTCTCCAATATCGGTTTTTGAATATCGGTTCTAATATCGGATTCAATATCGGGTTTTCAATATCAGTTTTTCATTATTTGTTTTTCTATATCGGTTTTTCAATATCGGTTCTAATATCGGATTCAATATCGGTTTTTCAATATCGGTTTTTCAATATTTGTTTTTCAATATCGGTTTTTCAATATCGGTTGCAATATCGGTTTTCCAATATTTGTTCTCCAATATCGGTTTTTGAATATCGGTTCTAATATCGGTTCTAATATCGGATTCAATATCGGTTTTTCAATATCAGTTTTTCAATATTTGGTTTTCAATATCGGTTTTTGAATATCGGTTCTAATATCGGTTTTTCAATATCGGTTTTTCAATATTTGTTTTTCAATATCGGTTTTTCAATATCGGTTTCAATATCGGTTTCAATATCGGTTTTTCAATATCGGTTTTCCAATATTTGTTCTCCAATATCGGTTTTTGAATATCGGTTCTAATATCGGATTCAATATCGGATTCAATATCGGTTTTTCAATATCAGTTTTTCGATATCAGTTTTTCAATATTTGGATTTCAATATCGGTTTTTGAATATCGGTTCTAATATCGGTTTCAATATCGGTTTTTCAATATCGGTTTTTCAATATCAGTTTTTCAATATTTGTTTTTCAATATCGGTTTTTGAATATCGGTTCTAATATCGGTTTCAATATCGGTTTTTCAATATCAGTTTTTCAATATTTGTTTTTCAATATCGGTTTTTGAATATCGGTTCTAATATCGGTTTTTCAATATCGGTTTTTCAATATCGGTTTTTCAATATCAGTTTTTCAATATTTGTTCTCCAATATCGGTTTTTGAATATCGGTTCTAATATCGGATTCAATATCGGTTTTTCAATATCAGTTTTTCAATATTTGTTCTCCAATATCGGTTTTTGAATATCGGTTCTAATATCGGTTTCAATATCGGTTTTTGAATATCGGTTTTTGAATATCAGTTTTTCAATATTTGGTTTTCAATATCGGTTTTTGAATATCGGTTCTAATATCGGTTTCAATATCGGTTTTTCAATATCGGTTTTTCAATATCAGTTTTTCAATATTTGTTCTCCAATATCGGTTTTTCAATATCGGTTCTAATATCGGATTCAATATCGGTTTTTCAATATCAGTTTTTCGATATCAGTTTTTCAATATTTGTTCTCCAATATCGGTTTTTGAATATCGGTTCTAATATCGGATTCAATATCGGTTTTTCAATATCAGTTTTTCATTATTTGTTTTTCTATATCGGTTTTTCAATGTCG
Organism: Andrena cerasifolii; assembly: GCF_050908995.1. Classification (NCBI taxonomy): domain Eukaryota; kingdom Metazoa; phylum Arthropoda; class Insecta; order Hymenoptera; family Andrenidae; genus Andrena; species Andrena cerasifolii. The sequence continues at coordinate 40,970 of NW_027484965.1, forward strand.
GTTCTAATATCGGATTCAATATCGGTTTTGCAATATAAGTTTTTCGATATAGGTTTTTCAATATCGGTTTTTCAATATCGGTTTTTCAATATCAGTTTTTCAATATTTGTTCTCCAATATCGGTTTTTGAATATCGGTTCTAATATCGGATTCAATATCGGTTTTTCAATATCGGTTTTTCAATATAAGTTTTTCGATATCAGTTTTTCAATATTTGTTTTTCAATATCGGTGTTTCAATATCGGTTTTGGAATATCGGTTTTTCAATATCAGTTTTTCAATATTTGTTCTCCAATATCGGTTTTTGAATATCGGTTCTAATATCGGATTCAATATCGGTTTTTCAATATCGGTTTTTCAATATTTGTTTTTCAATATCGGTTTTTCAATATCGGTTGCAATATCGGTTTTCCAATATTTGTTCTCCAATATCGGTTTTTGAATATCGGTTCTAATATCGGTTCTAATATCGGATTCAATATCGGTTTTTCAATATCAGTTTTTCAATATTTGGTTTTCAATATCGGTTTTTGAATATCGGTTCTAATATCGGTTTTTCAATATCGGTTTTTCAATATTTGTTTTTCAATATCGGTTTTTCAATATCGGTTTCAATATCGGTTTCAATATCGGTTTTTCAATATCGGTTTTTCAATATCAGTTTTTCAATATTTGTTCTCCAATATCGGTTTTTGAATATCGGTTCTAATATCGGATTCAATATCGGTTTTTCAATATCAGTTTTTCGATATCAGTTTTTCAATATTTGTTTTTCAATATCGGTTCTAATATCGGATTTAATATCGGTTTTGCAATATCAGTTTTTCGATATAGGTTTTCAATATCGGTTTTTCAATATCGGTTTTTCAATATCAGTTTTTCAATATCAGTTTTTCAATATTTGTTCTCCAATATCGGTTTTTGAATATCGGTTCTAATATCGGATTCAATATCGGGTTTTCAATATCAGTTTTTCATTATTTGTTTTTCAATATCGGTTTTTCAATATTTGTTTTTCAATATCGGTTTTTCAATATCGGTTTCAATATCGGTTTTTCAATATCGGTTTTCCAATATTTGTTCTCCAATATCGGTTTTTGAATATCGCTTCTAATATCGGATTCAATATCGGATTCAATATCGGTTTTTCAATATCAGTTTTTCGATATCAGTTTTTCAATATTTGTTTTTCAATATCGGTTTTTGAATATCGGTTCTAATATCGGATTCAATATCGGTTTTTCAATATCGGTTTTTCAATATCGGTTTTTCAATATCAGTTTTTCAATATTTGTTCTCCAATATCGGTTTTTGAATATCGGTTCTAATATCGGATTCAATATCGGTTTTTCAATATCAGTTTTTCAATATTTGTTCTCCAATATCGGTTTTTGAATATCGTTTCTAATATCGGTTTCAATATCGGTTTTTGAATATCGGTTTTTGAATATCAGTTTTTCAATATTTGGTTTTGAATATCGGTTTTTGAATATCGGTTCTAATATCGGTTTCAATATCGGTTTATCAATATCGGTTTTTCAATATCAGTTTTTCAATATTTGTTCTCCAATATCGGTTTTTGAATATCGGTTCTAATATCGGATTCAATATCGGTTTTTCAATATCAGTTTTTCCATATCAGTTTTTCAATATTTGTTTTTCAATATCGGTTCTAATATCGGATTTAATATCGGTTTTGCAATATCAGTTTTTCGATATAGGTTTTTCAATATCGGTTTTTCAATATCGGTTTTTCAATATCAGTTTTTCAATATCAGTTTTTCAATATTTGTTCTCCAATATCGGTTTTTGAATATCGGTTCTAATATCGGATTCAATATCGGATTCAATATCGGTTTTTCAATATCAGTTTTTCGATATCAGTTTTTCAATATTTGGATTTCAATATCGGTTTTTGAATATCGGTTCTAATATCGGTTTCAATATCGGTTTTTCAATATCGGTTTTTCAATATCAGTTTTTCAATATTTGTTCTCCAATATCGGTTTTTGAATATCGGTTCTAATATCGGTTTCAATATCGGTTTTTGAATATCGGTTTTTGAATATCAGTTTCTCAATATTTGGTTTTCAATATCGGTTTTTGAATATCGGTTCTAATATCGGTTTCAATATCGGTTTTTCAATATCGGTTATTCAATATCAGTTTTTCAATATTTGTTTTTCAATATCGGTTCTAATATCGGATTTAATATCGGTTTTTCAATATCGGTTTTTCAATATCGGTTTTTCAATATCAGTTTTTCAATATTTGTTCTCCAATATCGGTTTTTGAATATCGGTTCTAATATCGGATTCAATATCGGTTTTTCAATATCGGTTTTTCAATATCGGTTTTTCAATATCGGTTTTTCAATATCAGATTTTCAATATCAGTTTTTCAATATTTGTTCTCTAATATCGGTTTTTGAATATCGGTTCTAATATCGGATTCAATATCGGTTTTTCAATATCAGTTTTTCATTATTTGTTTTTCTATATCGGTTTTTCAATATCGGTTCTAATATCGGATTCAATATCGGTTTTTCAATATCGGTTTTTCAATATTTGTTTTTCAATATCGGTTTTTCAATATCGGTTGCAATATCGGTTTTCCAATATTTGTTCTCCAATATCGGTTTTTGAATATCGGTTCTAATATCGGTTCTAATATCGGATTCAATATCGGTTTTTCAATATCAGTTTTTCAATATTTGGTTTTCAATATCGGTTTTTGAATATCGGTTCTAATATCGGTTTTTCAATATCGGTTTTTCAATATCGGTTTTCCAATATTTGTTCTCCAATATCGGTTTTTGAATATCGGTTCTAATATCGGATTCAATATCGGATTCAATATCGGTTTTTCAATATCAGTTTTTCGATATCAGTTTTTCAATATTTGGATTTCAATATCGGTTTTGAATATCGGTTCTAATATCGGTTTCAATATCGGTTTTTCAATATCGGTTTTTCAATATCAGTTTTTCAATATTTGTTTTTCAATATCGGTTTTTGAATATCGGTTCTAATATCGGTTTCAATATCGGTTTTTCAATATCAGTTTTTCAATATTTGTTTTTCAATATCGGTTTTTGAATATCGGTTCTAATATCGGTTTTTCAATATCGGTTTTTCAATATCGGTTTTTCAATATCAGTTTTTCAATATTTGTTCTCCAATATCGGTTTTTGAATATCGGTTCTAATATCGGATTCAATATCGGTTTTTCAATATCAGTTTTTCAATATTTGTTCTCCAATATCGGTTTTTGAATATCGGTTCTAATATCGGTTTCAATATCGGTTTTTCAATATCGGTTTTTCAATATCAGTTTTTCAATATTTGTTCTCCAATATCGGTTTTTGAATATCGGTTCTAATATCGGATTCAATATCGGTTTTTCAATATCAGTTTTTCATTATTTGTTTTTCTATATCGGATTTTCAATATCGGTTCTAATATCGGATTCAATATCGGTTTTGCAATATAAGTTTTTCGATACAGGTTTTTCAATATCGGTTTTTCAATATCGGTTTTTCAATATCAGTTTTTCAATATTTGTTCTCCAATATCGGTTTTTGAATATCGGTTCTAATATCGGATTCAATATCGGTTTTTCAATATCGGTTTTTCAATATCGGTTTTTCAATATAAGTTTTTCGATATCAGTTTTTCAATATTTGTTTTTCAATATCGGTGTTTCAATATCGGTTTTGGAATATCGGTTTTTCAATATCAGTTTTTCAATATTTGTTCTCCAATATCGGTTTTTGAATATCGGTTCTAATATCGGATTCAATATCGGTTTTTCAATATCGGTTTTTCAATATTTGTTTTTCAATATCGGTTTTTCAATATCGGTTGCAATATCGGTTTTCCAATATTTGTTCTCCAATATCGGTTTTTGAATATCGGTTCTAATATCGGTTCTAATATCGGATTCAATATCGGTTTTTCAATATCAGTTTTTCAATATTTGGTTTTCAATATCGGTTTTTGAATATCGGTTCTAATATCGGTTTTTCAATATCGGTTTTTCAATATTTGTTTTTCAATATCGGTTTTTCAATATCGGTTTCAATATCGGTTTCAATATCGGTTTTTCAATATCGGTTTTTCAATATCAGTTTTTCAATATTTGTTCTCCAATATCGGTTTTTGAATATCGGTTCTAATATCGGATTCAATATCGGTTTTTCAATATCAGTTTTTCGATATCAGTTTTTCAATATTTGTTTTTCAATATCGGTTCTAATATCGGATTTAATATCGGTTTTGCAATATCAGTTTTTCGATATAGGTTTTTCAATATCGGTTTTTCAATATCGGTTTTTCAATATCAGTTTTTCAATATCAGTTTTTCAATATTTGTTCTCCAATATCGGTTTTTGAATATCGGTTCTAATATCGGATTCAATATCGGGTTTTCAATATCAGTTTTTCATTATTTGTTTTTCAATATCGGTTTTTCAATATTTGTTTTTCAATATCGGTTTTTCAATATCGGTTTCAATATCGGTTTTTCAATATCGGTTTTCCAATATTTGTTCTCCAATATCGGTTTTTGAATATCGCTTCTAATATCGGATTCAATATCGGATTCAATATCGGTTTTTCAATATCGGTTATTCAATATCAGTTTTTCAATATTTGTTTTTCAATATCGGTTCTAATATCGGATTTAATATCGGTTTTGCAATATCAGTTTTTCGATATAGGTTTTTCAATATCGGTTTTTCAATATCGGTTTTTCAATATCAGTTTTTCGATATCAGTTTTTCAATATTTGTTTTTCAATATCGGTTTTTGAATATCGGTTCTAATATCGGATTCAATATCGGTTTTTCAATATCGGTTTTTCAATATCGGTTTTTCAATATCAGTTTTTCAATATTTGTTCTCCAATATCGGTTTTTGAATATCGGTTCTAATATCGGATTCAATATCGGTTTTTCAATATCAGTTTTTCAATATTTGTTCTCCAATATCGGTTTTTGAATACCGGTTCTAATATCGGTTTCAATATCGGTTTTTGAATATCGGTTTTTGAATATCAGTTTTTCAATATTTGGTTTTCAATATCGGTTCTAATATCGGTTCTAATATCGGATTCAATATCGGTTTTTCAATATCAGTTTTTCAATATTTGGTTTTCAATATCGGTTTTTGAATATCGGTTCTAATATCGGTTTTTCAATATCGGTTTTTCAATATCGGTTTTCCAATATTTGTTCTCCAATATCGGTTTTTGAATATCGGTTCTAATATCGGATTCAATATCGGATTCAATATCGGTTTTTCAATATCAGTTTTTCGATATCAGTTTTTCAATATTTGGATTTCAATATCGGTTTTGAATATCGGTTCTAATATCGGTTTCAATATCGGTTTTTCAATATCGGTTTTTCAATATCAGTTTTTCAATATTTGTTTTTCAATATCGGTTTTTGAATATCGGTTCTAATATCGGTTTCAATATCGGTTTTTCAATATCAGTTTTTCAATATTTGTTTTTCAATATCGGTTTTTGAATATCGGTTCTAATATCGGTTTTTCAATATCGGTTTTTCAATATCGGTTTTTCAATATCAGTTTTTCAATATTTGTTCTCCAATATCGGTTTTTGAATATCGGTTCTAATATCGGATTCAATATCGGTTTTTCAATATCAGTTTTTCAATATTGGTTCTCCAATATCGGTTTTTGAATATCGGTTCTAATATCGGTTTCAATATCGGTTTTTGAATATCGGTTTTTGAATATCAGTTTTTCAATATTTGGTTTTCAATATCGGTTTTTGAATATCGGTTCTAATATCGGTTTCAATATCGGTTTTTCAATATCGGTTTTTCAATATCAGTTTTTCAATATTTGTTCTCCAATATCGGTTTTTGAATATCGGTTCTAATATCGGATTCAATATCGGTTTTTCAATATCAGTTTTTCATTATTTGTTTTTCTATATCGGATTTTCAATATCGGTTCTAATATCGGATTCAATATCGGTTTTGCAATATAAGTTTTTCGATATAGGTTTTTCAATATCGGTTTTTCAATATCGGTTTTTCAATATCAGTTTTTCAATATTTGTTCTCCAATATCGGTTTTTGAATATCGGTTCTAATATCGGATTCAATATCGGTTTTTCAATATCGGTTTTTCAATATCGGTTTTTCAATATAAGTTTTTCGATATCAGTTTTTCAATATTTGTTTTTCAATATCGGTGTTTCAATATCGGTTTTGGAATATCGGTTTTTCAATATCAGTTTTTCAATATTTGTTCTCCAATATCGGTTTTTGAATATCGGTTCTAATATCGGATTCAATATCGGTTTTTCAATATCGGTTTTTCAATATTTGTTTTTCAATATCGGTTTTTCAATATCGGTTGCAATATCGGTTTTCCAATATTTGTTCTCCAATATCGGTTTTTGAATATCGGTTCTAATATCGGTTCTAATATCGGATTCAATATCGGTTTTTCAATATCAGTTTTTCAATATTTGGTTTTCAATATCGGTTTTTGAATATCGGTTCTAATATCGGTTTTTCAATATCGGTTTTTCAATATTTGTTTTTCAATATCGGTTTTTCAATATCGGTTTCAATATCGGTTTCAATATCGGTTTTTCAATATCGGTTTTTCAATATCAGTTTTTCAATATTTGTTCTCCAATATCGGTTTTTGAATATCGGTTCTAATATCGGATTCAATATCGGTTTTTGAATATCGGTTTTTGAATATCAGTTTTTCAATATTTGGTTTTCAATATCGGTTCTAATATCGGTTCTAATATCGGATTCAATATCGGTTTTTCAATATCAGTTTTTCAATATTTGGTTTTCAATATCGGTTTTTGAATATCGGTTCTAATATCGGTTTTTCAATATCGGTTTTTCAATATCGGTTTTCCAATATTTGTTCTCCAATATCGGTTTTTGAATATCGGTTCTAATATCGGATTCAATATCGGATTCAATATCGGTTTTTCAATATCAGTTTTTCGATATCAGTTTTTCAATATTTGGATTTCAATATCGGTTTTGAATATCGGTTCTAATATCGGTTTCAATATCGGTTTTTCAATATCGGTTTTTCAATATCAGTTTTTCAATATTTGTTTTTCAATATCGGTTTTTGAATATCGGTTCTAATATCGGTTTCAATATCGGTTTTTCAATATCAGTTTTTCAATATTTGTTTTTCAATATCGGTTTTTGAATATCGGTTCTAATATCGGTTTTTCAATATCGGTTTTTCAATATCGGTTTTTCAATATTTGTTTTTCAATATCGGTTTTTCAATATCGGTTTCAATATCGGTTTCAATATCGGTTTTTCAATATCGGTTTTTCAATATCAGTTTTTCAATATTTGTTCTCCAATATCGGTTTTTGAATATCGGTTCTAATATCGGATTCAATATCGGTTTTTCAATATCAGTTTTTCGATATCAGTTTTTCAATATTTGTTTTTCAATATCGGTTCTAATATCGGATTTAATATCGGTTTTGCAATATCAGTTTTTCGATATAGGTTTTTCAATATCGGTTTTTCAATATCGGTTTTTCAATATCAGTTTTTCAATATCAGTTTTTCAATATTTGTTCTCCAATATCGGTTTTTGAATATCGGTTCTAATATCGGATTCAATATCGGGTTTTCAATATCAGTTTTTCATTATTTGTTTTTCAATATCGGTTTTTCAATATTTGTTTTTCAATATCGGTTTTTCAATATCGGTTTCAATATCGGTTTTTCAATATCGGTTTTCCAATATTTGTTCTCCAATATCGGTTTTTGAATATCGCTTCTAATATCGGATTCAATATCGGATTCAATATCGGTTTTTCAATATCGGTTATTCAATATCAGTTTTTCAATATTTGTTTTTCAATATCGGTTCTAATATCGGATTTAATATCGGTTTTGCAATATCAGTTTTTCGATATAGGTTTTTCAATATCGGTTTTTCAATATCGGTTTTTCAATATCAGTTTTTCGATATCAGTTTTTCAATATTTGTTTTTCAATATCGGTTTTTGAATATCGGTTCTAATATCGGATTCAATATCGGTTTTTCAATATCGGTTTTTCAATATCGGTTTTTCAATATCAGTTTTTCAATATTTGTTCTCCAATATCGGTTTTTGAATATCGGTTCTAATATCGGATTCAATATCGGTTTTTCAATATCAGTTTTTCAATATTTGTTCTCCAATATCGGTTTTTGAATACCGGTTCTAATATCGGTTTCAATATCGGTTTTTGAATATCGGTTTTTGAATATCAGTTTTTCAATATTTGGTTTTCAATATCGGTTCTAATATCGGTTCTAATATCGGATTCAATATCGGTTTTTCAATATCAGTTTTTCAATATTTGGTTTTCAATATCGGTTTTTGAATATCGGTTCTAATATCGGTTTTTCAATATCGGTTTTTCAATATCGGTTTTCCAATATTTGTTCTCCAATATCGGTTTTTGAATATCGGTTCTAATATCGGATTCAATATCGGATTCAATATCGGTTTTTCAATATCAGTTTTTCGATATCAGTTTTTCAATATTTGGATTTCAATATCGGTTTTGAATATCGGTTCTAATATCGGTTTCAATATCGGTTTTTCAATATCGGTTTTTCAATATCAGTTTTTCAATATTTGTTTTTCAATATCGGTTTTTGAATATCGGTTCTAATATCGGTTTCAATATCGGTTTTTCAATATCAGTTTTTCAATATTTGTTTTTCAATATCGGTTTTTGAATATCGGTTCTAATATCGGTTTTTCAATATCGGTTTTTCAATATCGGTTTTTCAATATCAGTTTTTCAATATTTGTTCTCCAATATCGGTTTTTGAATATCGGTTCTAATATCGGATTCAATATCGGTTTTTCAATATCAGTTTTTCAATATTGGTTCTCCAATATCGGTTTTTGAATATCGGTTCTAATATCGGTTTCAATATCGGTTTTTGAATATCGGTTTTTGAATATCAGTTTTTCAATATTTGGTTTTCAATATCGGTTTTTGAATATCGGTTCTAATATCGGTTTCAATATCGGTTTTTCAATATCGGTTTTTCAATATCAGTTTTTCAATATTTGTTCTCCAATATCGGTTTTTGAATATCGGTTCTAATATCGGATTCAATATCGGTTTTTCAATATCAGTTTTTCATTATTTGTTTTTCTATATCGGATTTTCAATATCGGTTCTAATATCGGATTCAATATCGGTTTTGCAATATAAGTTTTTCGATATAGGTTTTTCAATATCGGTTTTTCAATATCGGTTTTTCAATATCAGTTTTTCAATATTTGTTCTCCAATATCGGTTTTTGAATATCGGTTCTAATATCGGATTCAATATCGGTTTTTCAATATCGGTTTTTCAATATCGGTTTTTCAATATAAGTTTTTCGATATCAGTTTTTCAATATTTGTTTTTCAATATCGGTGTTTCAATATCGGTTTTGGAATATCGGTTTTTCAATATCAGTTTTTCAATATTTGTTCTCCAATATCGGTTTTTGAATATCGGTTCTAATATCGGATTCAATATCGGTTTTTCAATATCGGTTTTTCAATATTTGTTTTTCAATATCGGTTTTTCAATATCGGTTGCAATATCGGTTTTCCAATATTTGTTCTCCAATATCGGTTTTTGAATATCGGTTCTAATATCGGTTCTAATATCGGATTCAATATCGGTTTTTCAATATCAGTTTTTCAATATTTGGTTTTCAATATCGGTTTTTGAATATCGGTTCTAATATCGGTTTTTCAATATCGGTTTTTCAATATTTGTTTTTCAATATCGGTTTTTCAATATCGGTTTCAATATCGGTTTCAATATCGGTTTTTCAATATCGGTTTTTCAATATCAGTTTTTCAATATTTGTTCTCCAATATCGGTTTTTGAATATCGGTTCTAATATCGGACTCAATATCGGTTTTTGAATATCGGTTTTTGAATATCAGTTTTTCAATATTTGGTTTTCAATATCGGTTCTAATATCGGTTCTAATATCGGATTCAATATCGGTTTTTCAATATCAGTTTTTCAATATTTGGTTTTCAATATCGGTTTTTGAATATCGGTTCTAATATCGGTTTTTCAATATCGGTTTTTCAATATCGGTTTTCCAATATTTGTTCTCCAATATCGGTTTTTGAATATCGGTTCTAATATCGGATTCAATATCGGATTCAATATCGGTTTTTCAATATCAGTTTTTCGATATCAGTTTTTCAATATTTGGATTTCAATATCGGTTTTGAATATCGGTTCTAATATCGGTTTCAATATCGGTTTTTCAATATCGGTTTTTCAATATCAGTTTTTCAATATTTGTTTTTCAATATCGGTTTTTGAATATCGGTTCTAATATCGGTTTCAATATCGGTTTTTCAATATCAGTTTTTCAATATTTGTTTTTCAATATCGGTTTTTGAATATCGGTTCTAATATCGGTTTTTCAATATCGGTTTTTCAATATCGGTTTTTCAATATCAGTTTTTCAATATTTGTTCTCCAATATCGGTTTTTGAATATCGGTTCTAATATCGGATTCAATATCGGTTTTTCAATATCAGTTTTTCATTATTTGTTTTTCTATATCGGATTTTCAATATCGGTTCTAATATCGGATTCAATATCGGTTTTGCAATATAAGTTTTTCGATATAGGTTTTTCAATATCGGTTTTTCAATATCGGTTTTTCAATATCAGTTTTTCAATATTTGTTCTCCAATATCGGTTTTTGAATATCGGTTCTAATATCGGATTCAATATCGGTTTTTCAATATCGGTTTTTCAATATCGGTTTTTCAATATAAGTTTTTCGATATCAGTTTTTCAATATTTGTTTTTCAATATCGGTGTTTCAATATCGGTTTTGGAATATCGGTTTTTCAATATCAGTTTTTCAATATTTGTTCTCCAATATCGGTTTTTGAATATCGGTTCTAATATCGGATTCAATATCGGTTTTTCAATATCGGTTTTTCAATATTTGTTTTTCAATATCGGTTTTTCAATATCGGTTGCAATATCGGTTTTCCAATATTTGTTCTCCAATATCGGTTTTTGAATATCGGTTCTAATATCGGTTCTAATATCGGATTCAATATCGGTTTTTCAATATCAGTTTTTCAATATTTGGTTTTCAATATCGGTTTTTGAATATCGGTTCTAATATCGGTTTTTCAATATCGGTTTTTCAATATTTGTTTTTCAATATCGGTTTTTCAATATCGGTTTCAATATCGGTTTCAATATCGGTTTTTCAATATCGGTTTTTCAATATCAGTTTTTCAATATTTGTTCTCCAATATCGGTTTTTGAATATCGGTTCTAATATCGGATTCAATATCGGTTTTTCAATATCAGTTTTTCGATATCAGTTTTTCAATATTTGTTTTTCAATATCGGTTCTAATATCGGATTTAATATCGGTTTTGCAATATCAGTTTTTCGATATAGGTTTTTCAATATCGGTTTTTCAATATCGGTTTTTCAATATCAGTTTTTCAATATCAGTTTTTCAATATTTGTTCTCCAATATCGGTTTTTGAATATCGGTTCTAATATCGGATTCAATATCGGGTTTTCAATATCAGTTTTTCATTATTTGTTTTTCAATATCGGTTTTTCAATATTTGTTTTTCAATATCGGTTTTTCAATATCGGTTTCAATATCGGTTTTTCAATATCGGTTTTCCAATATTTGTTCTCCAATATCGGTTTTTGAATATCGCTTCTAATATCGGATTCAATATCGGATTCAATATCGGTTTTTCAATATCGGTTATTCAATATCAGTTTTTCAATATTTGTTTTTCAATATCGGTTCTAATATCGGATTTAATATCGGTTTTGCAATATCAGTTTTTCGATATAGGTTTTTCAATATCGGTTTTTCAATATCGGTTTTTCAATATCAGTTTTTCGATATCAGTTTTTCAATATTTGTTTTTCAATATCGGTTTTTGAATATCGGTTCTAATATCGGATTCAATATCGGTTTTTCAATATCGGTTTTTCAATATCGGTTTTTCAATATCAGTTTTTCAATATTTGTTCTCCAATATCGGTTTTTGAATATCGGTTCTAATATCGGATTCAATATCGGTTTTTCAATATCAGTTTTTCAATATTTGTTCTCCAATATCGGTTTTTGAATACCGGTTCTAATATCGGTTTCAATATCGGTTTTTGAATATCGGTTTTTGAATATCAGTTTTTCAATATTTGGTTTTCAATATCGGTTTTTGAATATCGGTTCTAATATCGGTTTCAATATCGGTTTATCAATATCGGTTTTTCAATATCAGTTTTTCAATATTTGTTCTCCAATATCGGTTTTTGAATATCGGTTCTAATATCGGATTCAATATCGGTTTTTCAATATCAGTTTTTCGATATCAGTTTTTCAATATTTGTTTTTCAATATCGGTTCTAATATCGGATTTAATATCGGTTTTGCAATATCAGTTTTTCGATATAGGTTTTTCAATATCGGTTTTTCAATATCGGTTTTTCAATATCAGTTTTTCAATATCAGTTTTTCAATATCAGTTTTTCAATATTTGTTCTCCAATATCGGTTTTTGAATATCGGTTCTAATATCGGATTCAATATCGGATTCAATATCGGTTTTTCAATATCAGTTTTTCGATATCAGTTTTTCAATATTTGGATTTCAATATCGGTTTTTGAATATCGGTTCTAATATCGGTTTCAATATCGGTTTTTCAATATCGGTTTTTCAATATCAGTTTTTCAATATTTGTTCTCCAATATCGGTTTTTGAATATCGGTTCTAATATCGGTTTCAATATCGGTTTTTGAATATCGGTTTTTGAATATCAGTTTCTCAATATTTGGTTTTCAATATCGGTTTTTGAATATCGGTTCTAATATCGGTTTCAATATCGGTTTTTCAATATCGGTTATTCAATATCAGTTTTTCAATATTTGTTTTTCAATATCGGTTCTAATATCGGATTTAATATCGGTTTTGCAATATCAGTTTTTCGATATAGGTTTTTCAATATCGGTTTTTCAATATTTGTTCTCCAATATCGGTTTTTGAATATCGGTTCTAATATCGGATTCAATATCGGTTTTTCAATATCGGTTTTTCAATATTTGTTTTTCAATATCGGTTTTTCAATATCGGTTTCAATATCGGTTTTTCAATATCGGTTTTTCAATATCAGTTTTTCAATATTTGTTTTTCAATATCGGTTCTAATATCGGATTTAATATCGGTTTTGCAATATCAGTTTTTCGATATAGGTTTTTCAATATCGGTTTTTCAATATTTGTTCTCCAATATCGGTTTTTGAATATCGGTTCTAATATCGGATTCAATATCGGATTCAATATCGGTTTTTCAATATCAGTTTTTCGATATCAGTTTTTCAATATTTGTTCTCCAATATCGGTTTTTGAATATCGGTTCTAATATCGGTTTCAATATCGGTTTTTGAATATCGGTTTTTGAATATCAGTTTTTCAAAATTTGGTTTTCAATATCGGTTTTTGAATATCGGTTCTAATATCGGTTTCAAAATCGGTTTGTCAATATCGGTTTTTCAATATCAGTTCTTCAATATTTGTTCTCCAATATCGGTTTTTGAATATCGGTTCTAATATCGGATTCAATATCGGTTTTTCAATATCTGTTTTTCGATATCAGTTTTTCAATATTTGTTTTTCAATATCGGTTCTAATATCGGATTTAATATCGGTTTTGCAATATCGGTTTTTCAATATCGGTTTTTCAATATCGGTTTCAATATCGGTTTTTCAATATCGGTTTTTCAATATCAGTTTTTCAATATTTGTTTTTCAATATCGGTTCTAATATCGGATTTAATATCGGTTTTGCAATATCAGTTTTTCGATATAGGTTTTTCAATATCGGTTTTTCAATATTTGTTCTCCAATATCGGTTTTTGAATATCGGTTCTAATATCGGATTCAATATCGGATTCAATATCGGTTTTTCAATATCAGTTTTTCGATATCAGTTTTTCAATATTTGTTCTCCAATATCGGTTTTTGAATATCGGTTCTAATATCGGTTTCAATATCGGTTTTTGAATATCGGTTTTTGAATATCAGTTTTTCAAAATTTGGTTTTCAATATCGGTTTTTGAATATCGGTTCTAATATCGGTTTCAAAATCGGTTTGTCAATATCGGTTTTTCAATATCAGTTTTTCAATATTTGTTCTCCAATATCGGTTTTTGAATATCGGTTCTAATATCGGATTCAATATCGGTTTTTCAATATCTGTTTTTCGATATCAGTTTTTCAATATTTGTTTTTCAATATCGGTTCTAATATCGGATTTAATATCGGTTTTGCAATATCGGTTTTTCAATATCGGTTTTTCAATATCAGTTTTTCAATATTTGTTCTCCAATATCGGTTTTTGAATATCGGTTCTAATATCGGATTCAATATCGGTTTTTCAATATCGGTTTTTCAATATCGGTTTTTCAATATCGGTTTTTCAATATCAGTTTTTCATATCAGTTTTTCAATATTTGTTCTCCAATATCGGTTTTTGAATATCGGATTCAATATCGGTTTTTCAATATCAGTTTTCATTATTTGTTTTTCTATATCGGTTTTTTCAATATCGGTTCTAATATCGGATTCAATATCGGTTTTTCAATATCGGTTTTTCAATATTTGTTTTTCAATATCGGTTTTTCAATATCGGTTGCAATATCGGTTTTCCAATATTTGTTCTCCAATATCGGTTTTTGAATATCGGTCTAATATCGGTTCTAATATCGGATTCAATATCGGTTTTCAATATCAGTTTTCCAATATTTGGTTTTCAATATCGGTTTTTGAATATCGGTTCTAATATCGGTTTTTCAATATCGGTTTTTCAATATCGGTTTTCCAATATTTGTTCTCCAATATCGGTTTTTGAATATCGGTTCTAATATCGGATTCAATATCGGATTCAATATCGGTTTTTCAATATCAGTTTTTCAATATTTGTTTTTCAATATCGGTTTTTGAATATCGGTTCTAATATCGGTTTCAATATCGGTTTTTCAATATCAGTTTTTCAATATTTGTTTTTCAATATCGGTTTTTGAATATCGGTTCTAATATCGGTTTTTCAATATCGGTTTTTGAATATCGGTTTTTGAATATCAGTTTTTCAATATTTGGTTTTCAATATCGGTTTTTGAATATCGGTTCTAATATCGGTTTCAATATCGGTTTTTCAATATCGGTTTTTCAATATCAGTTTTTCAATATTTGTTCTCCAATATCGGTTTTTGAATATCGGTTCTAATATCGGATTCAATATCGGTTTTTCAATATCGGTTTTTCAATATCGGTTTTTCAATATAAGTTTTTCGATATCAGTTTTTCAATATTTGTTTTTCAATATCGGTGTTTCAATATCGGTTTTGGAATATCGGTTTTTCAATATCAGTTTTTCAATATTTGTTCTCCAATATCGGTTTTTGAATATCGGTTCTAATATCGGATTCAATATCGGTTTTTCAATATCGGTTTTTCAATATTTGTTTTTCAATATCGGTTTTTCAATATCGGTTGCAATATCGGTTTTCCAATATTTGTTCTCCAATATCGGTTTTTGAATATCGGTTCTAATATCGGTTCTAATATCGGATTCAATATCGGTTTTTCAATATCAGTTTTTCAATATTTGGTTTTCAATATCGGTTTTTGAATATCGGTTCTAATTTCGGTTTTTCAATATCGGTTTTTCAATATTTGTTTTTCAATATCGGTTTTTCAATATCGGTTTCAATATCGGTTTCAATATCGGTTTTTCAATATCGGTTTTTCAATATCAGTTTTTCAATATTTGTTCTCCAATATCGGTTTTTGAATATCGGTTCTAATATCGGATTCAATATCGGTTTTTCAATATCAGTTTTTCGATATCAGTTTTTCAATATTTGTTTTTCAATATCGGTTCTAATATCGGATTTAATATCGGTTTTGCAATATCAGTTTTTCGATATAGGTTTTTCAATATCGGTTTTTCAATATCGGTTTTTCAATATCAGTTTTTCAATATCAGTTTTTCAATATTTGTTCTCCAATATCGGTTTTTGAATATCGGTTCTAATATCGGATTCAATATCGGGTTTTCAATATCAGTTTTTCATTATTTGTTTTTCAATATCGGTTTTTCAATATTTGTTTTTCAATATCGGTTTTTCAATATCGGTTTCAATATCGGTTTTTCAATATCGGTTTTCCAATATTTGTTCTCCAATATCGGTTTTTGAATATCGCTTCTAATATCGGATTCAATATCGGATTCAATATCGGTTTTTCAATATCAGTTTTTCGATATCAGTTTTTCAATATTTGTTTTTCAATATCGGTTTTTGAATATCGGTTCTAATATCGGATTCAATATCGGTTTTTCAATATCGGTTTTTCAATATCGGTTTTTCAATATCGGTTTTTCAATATCAGTTTTTCAATATTTGTTCTCCAATATCGGTTTTTGAATATCGGTTCTAATATCGGATTCAATATCGGTTTTTCAATATCAGTTTTTCAATATTTGTTCTCCAATATCGGTTTTTGAATATCGGTTCTAATATCGGTTTCAATATCGGT
The DNA here is from genome assembly GCF_050908995.1 of Andrena cerasifolii. Classification (NCBI taxonomy): domain Eukaryota; kingdom Metazoa; phylum Arthropoda; class Insecta; order Hymenoptera; family Andrenidae; genus Andrena; species Andrena cerasifolii. The sequence continues at coordinate 57,627 of NW_027484965.1, forward strand.
TTTTGAATATCGGTTTTTGAATATCAGTTTTTCAATATTTGGTTTTCAATATCGGTTTTTGAATATCGGTTCTAATATCGGTTTCAATATCGGTTTATCAATATCGGTTTTTCAATATCAGTTTTTCAATATTTGTTCTCCAATATCGGTTTTTGAATATCGGTTCTAATATCGGATTCAATATCGGTTTTTCAATATCAGTTTTTCGATATCAGTTTTTCAATATTTGTTTTTCAATATCGGTTCTAATATCGGATTTAATATCGGTTTTTCGATATCAGTTTTTCAATATCGGTTTTTCAATATCGGTTCTAATATCGGATTTAATATCGGTTTTGCAATATCAGTTTTTCGATATAGGTTTTTCAATATCGGTTTTTCAATATTTGTTCTCCAATATCGGTTTTTGAATATCGGTTCTAATATCGGATTCAATATCGGGTTTTCAATATCGGTTTTTCAATATCGGTTTTTCAATATTTGTTTTTCAATATCGGTTTTTCAATATCGGTTTCTATATCGGTTTTTCAATATCGGTTTTTCAATATCAGTTTTTCAATATTTGTTTTTCAATATCGGTTCTAATATCGGATTTAATATCGGTTTTGCAATATCAGTTTTTCGATATAGGTTTTTCAATATTTGTTCTCCAATATCGGTTTTTGAATATCGGTTCTAATATCGGATTCAATATCGGATTCAATATCGGTTTTTCAATATCAGTTTTTCGATATCAGTTTTTCAATATTTGTTCTCCAATATCGGTTTTTGAATATCGGTTCTAATATCGGTTTCAATATCGGTTTTTGAATATCGGTTTTTGAATATCAGTTTTTCAAAATTTGGTTTTCAATATCGGTTTTTGAATATCGGTTCTAATATCGGTTTCAAAATCGGTTTGTCAATATCGGTTTTTCAATATCAGTTTTTCAATATTTGTTCTCCAATATCGGTTTTTGAATATCGGTTCTAATATCGGATTCAATATCGGTTTTTCAATATCTGTTTTTCGATATCAGTTTTTCAATATTTGTTTTTCAATATCGGTTCTAATATCGGATTTAATATCGGTTTTGCAATATCAGTTTCTCGATATAGGTTTTTCAATATCGGTTTTTCAATATCGGTTTTTCGATATCAGTTTTTCAATATTTGTTCTCCAATATCGGTTTTTGAATATCGGTTCTAATATCGGATTCAATTCGGTTTTTGAATATCGGTTTTTGAATATCGGTTTTTCAATATCAGTTTTTCAATATTTGTTCTCCAATATCGGTTTTTGAATATCGGTTCTAATATCGGTTTCAATATCGGATTCAATATCGGTTTTTCAATATCAGTTTTTCGATATCAGTTTTTCAATATTTGGATTTCAATATCGGTTTTTGAATATCGGTTCTAATATCGGTTTCAATATCGGTTTTTCAATATCGGTTTTTCAATATCAGTTTTTCAATATTTGTTCTAATATCGGATTCAATATCGGTTTTTCAATATAAGTTTTTCGATATCAGTTTTTCAATATTTGTTTTTCAATATCGGTGTTTCAATATCGGTTTTGGAATATCGGTTTTTCAATATCAGTTTTTCAATATTTGTTCTCCAATATCGGTTTTTGAATATCGGTTCTAATATCGGATTCAATATCGGTTTTTCAATATCAGTTTTTCAATATTTGGTTTTCAATATCGGTTTTTGAATATCGGTTCTAATATCGGTTTTTCAATATCGGTTTTTCAATATTTGTTTTTCAATATCGGTTTTTCAATATCGGTTTCAATATCGGTTTCAATATCGGTTTTTCAATATCGGTTTTTCAATATCAGTTTTTCAATATTTGTTCTCCAATATCGGTTTTTGAATATCGGTTCTAATATCGGATTCAATATCGGTTTTTCAATATCAGTTTTTCGATATCAGTTTTTCAATATTTGTTTTTCAATATCGGTTCTAATATCGGATTTAATATCGGTTTTGCAATATCAGTTTTTCGATATAGGTTTTTCAATATCGGTTTTTCAATATCAGTTTTTCAATATCAGTTTTTCAATATTTGTTCTCCAATATCGGTTTTTGAATATCGGTTCTAATATCGGATTCAATATCGGTTTTTCAATATCAGTTTTTCAATATTTGTTCTCCAATATCGGTTTTTGAATATCGGTTCTAATATCGGTTTCAATATCGGTTTTTGAATATCGGTTTTTGAATATCAGTTTTTCAATATTTGGTTTTCAATATCGGTTTTTGAATATCGGTTCTAATATCGGTTTCAATATCGGTTTATCAATATCGGTTTTTCAATATCAGTTTTTCAATATTTGTTCTCCAATATCAGTTTTTGAATATCGGTTCTAATATCGGATTCAATATCGGTTTTTCAATATCAGTTTTTCGATATCAGTTTTTCAATATTTGTTTTTCAATATCGGTTCTAATATCGGATTTAATATCGGTTTTGCAATATCAGTTTTTCGATATAGGTTTTTCAATATCGGTTTTTCAATATCGGTTTTTCAATATCAGTTTTTCAATATCAGTTTTTCAATATTTGTTCTCCAATATCGGTTTTTGAATATCGGTTCTAATATCGGATTCAATATCGGATTCAATATCGGTTTTTCAATATCAGTTTTTCGATATCAGTTTTTCAATATTTGGATTTCAATATCGGTTTTTGAATATCGGTTCTAATATCGGTTTCAATATCGGTTTTTCAATATCGGTTTTTCAATATCAGTTTTTCAATATTTGTTCTCCAATATCGGTTTTTGAATATCGGTTCTAATATCGGTTTCAATATCGGTTTTTGAATATCGGTTTTTGAATATCAGTTTCTCAATATTTGGTTTTCAATATCGGTTTTTGAATATCGGTTCTAATATCGGTTTCAATATCGGTTTTTCAATATCGGTTATTCAATATCAGTTTTTCAATATTTGTTTTTCAATATCGGTTCTAATATCGGATTTAATATCGGTTTTGCAATATCAGTTTTTCGATATAGGTTTTTCAATATCGGTTTTTCAATATTTGTTCTCCAATATCGGTTTTTGAATATCGGTTCTAATATCGGATTCAATATCGGTTTTTCAATATCGGTTTTTCAATATCGGTTTTTCAATATTTGTTTTTCAATATCGGTTTTTCAATATCGGTTTCAATATCGGTTTTTCAATATCGGTTTTTCAATATCAGTTTTTCAATATTTGTTTTTCAATATCGGTTCTAATATCGGATTTAATATCGGTTTTGCAATATCAGTTTTTCAGTATAGGTTTTTCAATATTTGTTCTCCAATATCGGTTTTTGAATATCGGTTCTAATATCGGATTCAATATCGGATTCAATATCGGTTTTTCAATATCAGTTTTTCGATATCAGTTTTTCAATATTTGTTCTCCAATATCGGTTTTTGAATATCGGTTCTAATATCGGTTTCAATATCGGTTTTTGAATATCGGTTTTTGAATATCAGTTTTTCAAAATTTGGTTTTCAATATCGGTTTTTGAATATCGGTTCTAATATCGGTTTCAAAATCGGTTTGTCAATATCGGTTTTTCAATATCAGTTTTTCAATATTTGTTCTCCAATATCGGTTTTTGAATATCGGTTCTAATATCGGATTCAATATCGGTTTTTCAATATCTGTTTTTCGATATCAGTTTTTCAATATTTGTTTTTCAATATCGGTTCTAATATCGGATTTAATATCGGTTTTGCAATATCAGTTTCTCGATATAGGTTTTTCAATATCGGTTTTTCAATATCGGTTTTTCAATATCGGTTTTTCGATATCAGTTTTTCAATATTTGTTCTCCAATATCGGTTTTTGAATATCGGTTCTAATATCGGATTCAATATCGGTTTTTGAATATCGGTTTTTGAATATCGGTTTTTCAATATCAGTTTTTCAATATTTGTTCTCCAATATCGGTTTTTGAATATCGGTTCTAATATCGGTTTCAATATCGGATTCAATATCGGTTTTTCAATATCAGTTTTTCGATATCAGTTTTTCAATATTTGGATTTCAATATCGGTTTTTGAATATCGGTTCTAATATCGGTTTCAATATCGGTTTTTCAATATCGGTTTTTCAATATCAGTTTTTCAATATTTGTTCTAATATCGGATTCAATATCGGTTTTTCAATATAAGTTTTTCGATATCAGTTTTTCAATATTTGTTTTTCAATATCGGTGTTTCAATATCGGTTTTGGAATATCGGTTTTTCAATATCAGTTTTTCAATATTTGTTCTCCAATATCGGTTTTTGAATATCGGTTCTAATATCGGATTCAATATCGGTTTTTCAATATCGGTTTTTCAATATTTGTTTTTCAATATCGGTTTTTCAATATCGGTTGCAATATCGGTTTTCCAATATTTGTTCTCCAATATCGGTTTTTGAATATCGGTTCTAATATCGGTTCTAATATCGGATTCAATATCGGTTTTTCAATATCAGTTTTTCAATATTTGGTTTTCAATATCGGTTTTTGAATATCGGTTCTAATATCGGTTTTTCAATATCGGTTTTTCAATATTTGTTTTTCAATATCGGTTTTTCAATATCGGTTTCAATATCGGTTTCAATATCGGTTTTTCAATATCGGTTTTTCAATATCAGTTTTTCAATATTTGTTCTCCAATATCGGTTTTTGAATATCGGTTCTAATATCGGATTCAATATCGGTTTTTCAATATCAGTTTTTCGATATCAGTTTTTCAATATTTGTTTTTCAATATCGGTTCTAATATCGGATTTAATATCGGTTTTGCAATATCAGTTTTTCGATATAGGTTTTTCAATATCGGTTTTTCAATATCAGTTTTTCAATATCAGTTTTTCAATATTTGTTCTCCAATATCGGTTTTTGAATATCGGTTCTAATATCGGATTCAATATCGGTTTTTCAATATCAGTTTTTCAATATTTGTTCTCCAATATCGGTTTTTGAATATCGGTTCTAATATCGGTTTCAATATCGGTTTTTGAATATCGGTTTTTGAATATCAGTTTTTCAATATTTGGTTTTCAATATCGGTTTTTGAATATCGGTTCTAATATCGGTTTCAATATCGGTTTATCAATATCAGTTTTCCAATATCAGTTTTTCAATATTTGTTCTCCAATATCGGTTTTTGAATATCGGTTCTAATATCGGATTCAATATCGGTTTTTCAATATCAGTTTTTCGATATCAGTTTTTCAATATTTGTTTTTCAATATCGGTTCTAATATCGGATTTAATATCGGTTTTGCAATATCAGTTTTTCGATATAGGTTTTTCAATATCGGTTTTTCAATATCGGTTTTTCAATATCATTTTTTCAATATCAGTTTTTCAATATTTGTTCTCCAATATCGGTTTTTGAATATCGGTTCTAATATCGGATTCAATATCGGATTCAATATCGGTTTTTCAATATCAGTTTTTCGATATCAGTTTTTCAATATTTGGATTTCAATATCGGTTTTTGAATATCGGTTCTAATATCGGTTTCAATATCGGTTTTTCAATATCGGTTTTTCAATATCAGTTTTTCAATATTTGTTCTCCAATATCGGTTTTTGAATATCGGTTCTAATATCGGTTTCAATATCGGTTTTTGAATATCGGTTTTTGAATATCAGTTGCTCAATATTTGGTTTTCAATATCCGTTTTTGAATATCGGTTCTAATATCGGTTTCAATATCGGTTTTTCAATATCGGTTATTCAATATCAGTTTTTCAATATTTGTTTTTCAATATCGGTTCTAATATCGGATTTAATATCGGTTTTTCAATATCGGTTTTTCAATATCGGTTTTTCAATATCAGTTTTTCAATATTTGTTTTTCAATATCGGTTCTAATATCGGATTTAATATCGGTTTTGCAATATCAGTTTTTCGATATAGGTTTTTCAATATCGGTTTTTCAATATCGGTTTTTCAATATCAGTTTTTCAATATCAGTTTTTCAATATTTGTTCTCCAATATCGGTTTTTCAATATCGGTTCTAATATCGGATTTAATATCGGTTTTGCAATATCAGTTTCTCGATATAGGTTTTTCAATATCGGTTTTTCAATATCGGTTTTTCGATATCAGTTTTTCAATATTTGTTCTCCAATATCGGTTTTTGAATATCGGTTCTAATATCGGTTTCAATATCGGTTTTTCAATATCGGTTTTTCAATATTTGTTCTCCAATATCGGTTTTTGAATATCGGTTTCAATATCGGTTTCAATATCGGTTTTACAATATCGGTTTTCCAATATTTGTTCTCCAATATCGGTTTTTGAATATCGGTTCTAATATCGGATTCAATATCGGATTCAATATCGGTTTTTCAATATCAGTTTTTCGATATCAGTTTTTCAATATTTGGATTTCAATATCGGTTTTTGAATATCGGTTCTAATATCGGTTTCAATATCGGTTTTTCAATATCGGTTTTTCAATATCAGTTTTTCAATATTTGTTTTTCAATATCGGTTTTTGAATATCGGTTCTAATATCGGTTTCAATATCGGTTTTTCAATATCGGTTTTTCAATATCAGTTTTTCAATATTTGTTCTAATATCGGATTCAATATCGGTTTTTCAATATAAGTTTTTCGATATCAGTTTTTCAATATTTGTTTTTCAATAACGGTTTTTCAATATCGGTTCTAATATCGGTTTCAATATCGGTTTTTCAATATCGGTTTTTCAATATCAGTTTTTCAATATCAGTTTTTCAATATTTGTTCTCCAATATCGGTTTTTGAATATCGGTTCTAATATCGGATTCAATATCGGTTATTCAATATCGGTTTTTCAATATCAGTTTTGCAATATTTGTTCTAATATCGGATTCAATATCGGTTTTTCAATATAAGTTTTTCGATATCAGTTTTTCAATATTTGTTTTTCAATATCGGTGTTTCAATATCGGTTTTTCAATATTTGTTTTTCAATATCGGTTTTTCAATATCGGTTGCAATATCGGTTTTCCAATATTTGTTCTCCAATATCGGTTTTTGAATATCGGTTCTAATATCGGTTTCAATATCGGTTTTTCAATATCGGTTTTTCAATATAAGTTTTTCGATATCAGTTTTTCAATATTTGTTTTTCAATATCGGTGTTTCAATATCGGTTTTGGAATATCGGTTTTTCAATATCAGTTTTTCAATATTTGTTCTCCAATATCGGTTTTTGAATATCGGTTCTAATATCGGATTCAATATCGGTTTTTCAATATCGGTTTTTCAATATTTGTTTTTCAATATCGGTTTTTCAATATCGGTTGCAATATCGGTTTTCCAATATTTGTTCTCCAATATCGGTTTTTGAATATCGGTTCTAATATCGGTTCTAATATCGGATTCAATATCGGTTTTTCAATATCAGTTTTTCAATATTTGGTTTTCAATATCGGTTTTTGAATATCGGTTCTAATTTCGGTTTTTCAATATCGGTTTTTCAATATTTGTTTTTCAATATCGGTTTTTCAATATCGGTTTCAATATCGGTTTCAATATCGGTTTTTCAATATCGGTTTTTCAATATCAGTTTTTCAATATTTGTTCTCCAATATCGGTTTTTGAATATCGGTTCTAATATCGGATTCAATATCGGTTTTTCAATATCAGTTTTTCGATATCAGTTTTTCAATATTTGTTTTTCAATATCGGTTCTAATATCGGATTTAATATCGGTTTTGCAATATCAGTTTTTCGATATAGGTTTTTCAATATCGGTTTTTCAATATCGGTTTTTCAATATCAGTTTTTCAATATCAGTTTTTCAATATTTGTTCTCCAATATCGGTTTTTGAATATCGGTTCTAATATCGGATTCAATATCGGGTTTTCAATATCAGTTTTTCATTATTTGTTTTTCAATATCGGTTTTTCAATATTTGTTTTTCAATATCGGTTTTTCAATATCGGTTTCAATATCGGTTTTTCAATATCGGTTTTCCAATATTTGTTCTCCAATATCGGTTTTTGAATATCGCTTCTAATATCGGATTCAATATCGGATTCAATATCGGTTTTTCAATATCAGTTTTTCGATATCAGTTTTTCAATATTTGTTTTTCAATATCGGTTTTTGAATATCGGTTCTAATATCGGATTCAATATCGGTTTTTCAATATCGGTTTTTCAATATCGGTTTTTCAATATCGGTTTTTCAATATCAGTTTTTCAATATTTGTTCTCCAATATCGGTTTTTGAATATCGGTTCTAATATCGGATTCAATATCGGTTTTTCAATATCAGTTTTTCAATATTTGTTCTCCAATATCGGTTTTTGAATATCGGTTCTAATATCGGTTTCAATATCGGTTTTTGAATATCGGTTTTTGAATATCAGTTTTTCAATATTTGGTTTTCAATATCGGTTTTTGAATATCGGTTCTAATATCGGTTTCAATATCGGTTTATCAATATCGGTTTTTCAATATCAGTTTTTCAATATTTGTTCTCCAATATCGGTTTTTGAATATCGGTTCTAATATCGGATTCAATATCGGTTTTTCAATATCAGTTTTTCGATATCAGTTTTTCAATATTTGTTTTTCAATATCGGTTCTAATATCGGATTTAATATCGGTTTTTCGATATCAGTTTTTCAATATCGGTTTTTCAATATCGGTTCTAATATCGGATTTAATATCGGTTTTGCAATATCAGTTTTTCGATATAGGTTTTTCAATATCGGTTTTTCAATATTTGTTCTCCAATATCGGTTTTTGAATATCGGTTCTAATATCGGATTCAATATCGGGTTTTCAATATCGGTTTTTCAATATCGGTTTTTCAATATTTGTTTTTCAATATCGGTTTTTCAATATCGGTTTCTATATCGGTTTTTCAATATCGGTTTTTCAATATCAGTTTTTCAATATTTGTTTTTCAATATCGGTTCTAATATCGGATTTAATATCGGTTTTGCAATATCAGTTTTTCGATATAGGTTTTTCAATATTTGTTCTCCAATATCGGTTTTTGAATATCGGTTCTAATATCGGATTCAATATCGGATTCAATATCGGTTTTTCAATATCAGTTTTTCGATATCAGTTTTTCAATATTTGTTCTCCAATATCGGTTTTTGAATATCGGTTCTAATATCGGTTTCAATATCGGTTTTTGAATATCGGTTTTTGAATATCAGTTTTTCAAAATTTGGTTTTCAATATCGGTTTTTGAATATCGGTTCTAATATCGGTTTCAAAATCGGTTTGTCAATATCGGTTTTTCAATATCAGTTTTTCAATATTTGTTCTCCAATATCGGTTTTTGAATATCGGTTCTAATATCGGATTCAATATCGGTTTTTCAATATCTGTTTTTCGATATCAGTTTTTCAATATTTGTTTTTCAATATCGGTTCTAATATCGGATTTAATATCGGTTTTGCAATATCAGTTTCTCGATATAGGTTTTTCAATATCGGTTTTTCAATATCGGTTTTTCGATATCAGTTTTTCAATATTTGTTCTCCAATATCGGTTTTTGAATATCGGTTCTAATATCGGATTCAATTCGGTTTTTGAATATCGGTTTTTGAATATCGGTTTTTCAATATCAGTTTTTCAATATTTGTTCTCCAATATCGGTTTTTGAATATCGGTTCTAATATCGGTTTCAATATCGGATTCAATATCGGTTTTTCAATATCAGTTTTTCGATATCAGTTTTTCAATATTTGGATTTCAATATCGGTTTTTGAATATCGGTTCTAATATCGGTTTCAATATCGGTTTTTCAATATCGGTTTTTCAATATCAGTTTTTCAATATTTGTTCTAATATCGGATTCAATATCGGTTTTTCAATATAAGTTTTTCGATATCAGTTTTTCAATATTTGTTTTTCAATATCGGTGTTTCAATATCGGTTTTGGAATATCGGTTTTTCAATATCAGTTTTTCAATATTTGTTCTCCAATATCGGTTTTTGAATATCGGTTCTAATATCGGATTCAATATCGGTTTTTCAATATCAGTTTTTCAATATTTGGTTTTCAATATCGGTTTTTGAATATCGGTTCTAATATCGGTTTTTCAATATCGGTTTTTCAATATTTGTTTTTCAATATCGGTTTTTCAATATCGGTTTCAATATCGGTTTCAATATCGGTTTTTCAATATCGGTTTTTCAATATCAGTTTTTCAATATTTGTTCTCCAATATCGGTTTTTGAATATCGGTTCTAATATCGGATTCAATATCGGTTTTTCAATATCAGTTTTTCGATATCAGTTTTTCAATATTTGTTTTTCAATATCGGTTCTAATATCGGATTTAATATCGGTTTTGCAATATCAGTTTTTCGATATAGGTTTTTCAATATCGGTTTTTCAATATCAGTTTTTCAATATCAGTTTTTCAATATTTGTTCTCCAATATCGGTTTTTGAATATCGGTTCTAATATCGGATTCAATATCGGTTTTTCAATATCAGTTTTTCAATATTTGTTCTCCAATATCGGTTTTTGAATATCGGTTCTAATATCGGTTTCAATATCGGTTTTTGAATATCGGTTTTTGAATATCAGTTTTTCAATATTTGGTTTTCAATATCGGTTTTTGAATATCGGTTCTAATATCGGTTTCAATATCGGTTTATCAATATCGGTTTTTCAATATCAGTTTTTCAATATTTGTTCTCCAATATCAGTTTTTGAATATCGGTTCTAATATCGGATTCAATATCGGTTTTTCAATATCAGTTTTTCGATATCAGTTTTTCAATATTTGTTTTTCAATATCGGTTCTAATATCGGATTTAATATCGGTTTTGCAATATCAGTTTTTCGATATAGGTTTTTCAATATCGGTTTTTCAATATCGGTTTTTCAATATCAGTTTTTCAATATCAGTTTTTCAATATTTGTTCTCCAATATCGGTTTTTGAATATCGGTTCTAATATCGGATTCAATATCGGATTCAATATCGGTTTTTCAATATCAGTTTTTCGATATCAGTTTTTCAATATTTGGATTTCAATATCGGTTTTTGAATATCGGTTCTAATATCGGTTTCAATATCGGTTTTTCAATATCGGTTTTTCAATATCAGTTTTTCAATATTTGTTCTCCAATATCGGTTTTTGAATATCGGTTCTAATATCGGTTTCAATATCGGTTTTTGAATATCGGTTTTTGAATATCAGTTTCTCAATATTTGGTTTTCAATATCGGTTTTTGAATATCGGTTCTAATATCGGTTTCAATATCGGTTTTTCAATATCGGTTATTCAATATCAGTTTTTCAATATTTGTTTTTCAATATCGGTTCTAATATCGGATTTAATATCGGTTTTGCAATATCAGTTTTTCGATATAGGTTTTTCAATATCGGTTTTTCAATATTTGTTCTCCAATATCGGTTTTTGAATATCGGTTCTAATATCGGATTCAATATCGGTTTTTCAATATCGGTTTTTCAATATCGGTTTTTCAATATTTGTTTTTCAATATCGGTTTTTCAATATCGGTTTCAATATCGGTTTTTCAATATCGGTTTTTCAATATCAGTTTTTCAATATTTGTTTTTCAATATCGGTTCTAATATCGGATTTAATATCGGTTTTGCAATATCAGTTTTTCAGTATAGGTTTTTCAATATTTGTTCTCCAATATCGGTTTTTGAATATCGGTTCTAATATCGGATTCAATATCGGATTCAATATCGGTTTTTCAATATCAGTTTTTCGATATCAGTTTTTCAATATTTGTTCTCCAATATCGGTTTTTGAATATCGGTTCTAATATCGGTTTCAATATCGGTTTTTGAATATCGGTTTTTGAATATCAGTTTTTCAAAATTTGGTTTTCAATATCGGTTTTTGAATATCGGTTCTAATATCGGTTTCAAAATCGGTTTGTCAATATCGGTTTTTCAATATCAGTTTTTCAATATTTGTTCTCCAATATCGGTTTTTGAATATCGGTTCTAATATCGGATTCAATATCGGTTTTTCAATATCTGTTTTTCGATATCAGTTTTTCAATATTTGTTTTTCAATATCGGTTCTAATATCGGATTTAATATCGGTTTTGCAATATCAGTTTCTCGATATAGGTTTTTCAATATCGGTTTTTCAATATCGGTTTTTCGATATCAGTTTTTCAATATTTGTTCTCCAATATCGGTTTTTGAATATCGGTTCTAATATCGGATTCAATATCGGTTTTTGAATATCGGTTTTTGAATATCGGTTTTTCAATATCAGTTTTTCAATATTTGTTCTCCAATATCGGTTTTTGAATATCGGTTCTAATATCGGTTTCAATATCGGATTCAATATCGGTTTTTCAATATCAGTTTTTCGATATCAGTTTTTCAATATTTGGATTTCAATATCGGTTTTTGAATATCGGTTCTAATATCGGTTTCAATATCGGTTTTTCAATATCGGTTTTTCAATATCAGTTTTTCAATATTTGTTCTAATATCGGATTCAATATCGGTTTTTCAATATAAGTTTTTCGATATCAGTTTTTCAATATTTGTTTTTCAATATCGGTGTTTCAATATCGGTTTTGGAATATCGGTTTTTCAATATCAGTTTTTCAATATTTGTTCTCCAATATCGGTTTTTGAATATCGGTTCTAATATCGGATTCAATATCGGTTTTTCAATATCGGTTTTTCAATATTTGTTTTTCAATATCGGTTTTTCAATATCGGTTGCAATATCGGTTTTCCAATATTTGTTCTCCAATATCGGTTTTTGAATATCGGTTCTAATATCGGATTCAATATCGGTTTTTCAATATCAGTTTTTCGATATCAGTTTTTCAATATTTGTTTTTCAATATCGGTTCTAATATCGGATTTAATATCGGTTTTGCAATATCAGTTTTTCGATATAGGTTTTTCAATATCGGTTTTTCAATATCAGTTTTTCAATATCAGTTTTTCAATATTTGTTCTCCAATATCGGTTTTTGAATATCGGTTCTAATATCGGATTCAATATCGGTTTTTCAATATCAGTTTTTCAATATTTGTTCTCCAATATCGGTTTTTGAATATCGGTTCTAATATCGGTTTCAATATCGGTTTTTGAATATCGGTTTTTGAATATCAGTTTTTCAATATTTGGTTTTCAATATCGGTTTTTGAATATCGGTTCTAATATCGGTTTCAATATCGGTTTATCAATATCAGTTTTCCAATATCAGTTTTTCAATATTTGTTCTCCAATATCGGTTTTTGAATATCGGTTCTAATATCGGATTCAATATCGGTTTTTCAATATCAGTTTTTCGATATCAGTTTTTCAATATTTGTTTTTCAATATCGGTTCTAATATCGGATTTAATATCGGTTTTGCAATATCAGTTTTTCGATATAGGTTTTTCAATATCGGTTTTTCAATATCGGTTTTTCAATATCATTTTTTCAATATCAGTTTTTCAATATTTGTTCTCCAATATCGGTTTTTGAATATCGGTTCTAATATCGGATTCAATATCGGATTCAATATCGGTTTTTCAATATCAGTTTTTCGATATCAGTTTTTCAATATTTGGATTTCAATATCGGTTTTTGAATATCGGTTCTAATATCGGTTTCAATATCGGTTTTTCAATATCGGTTTTTCAATATCAGTTTTTCAATATTTGTTCTCCAATATCGGTTTTTGAATATCGGTTCTAATATCGGTTTCAATATCGGTTTTTGAATATCGGTTTTTGAATATCAGTTGCTCAATATTTGGTTTTCAATATCCGTTTTTGAATATCGGTTCTAATATCGGTTTCAATATCGGTTTTTCAATATCGGTTATTCAATATCAGTTTTTCAATATTTGTTTTTCAATATCGGTTCTAATATCGGATTTAATATCGGTTTTTCAATATCGGTTTTTCAATATCGGTTTTTCAATATCAGTTTTTCAATATTTGTTTTTCAATATCGGTTCTAATATCGGATTTAATATCGGTTTTGCAATATCAGTTTTTCGATATAGGTTTTTCAATATCGGTTTTTCAATATCGGTTTTTCAATATCAGTTTTTCAATATCAGTTTTTCAATATTTGTTCTCCAATATCGGTTTTTCAATATCGGTTCTAATATCGGATTTAATATCGGTTTTGCAATATCAGTTTCTCGATATAGGTTTTTCAATATCGGTTTTTCAATATCGGTTTTTCGATATCAGTTTTTCAATATTTGTTCTCCAATATCGGTTTTTGAATATCGGTTCTAATATCGGTTTCAATATCGGTTTTTCAATATCGGTTTTTCAATATTTGTTCTCCAATATCGGTTTTTGAATATCGGTTTCAATATCGGTTTCAATATCGGTTTTACAATATCGGTTTTCCAATATTTGTTCTCCAATATCGGTTTTTGAATATCGGTTCTAATATCGGATTCAATATCGGATTCAATATCGGTTTTTCAATATCAGTTTTTCGATATCAGTTTTTCAATATTTGGATTTCAATATCGGTTTTTGAATATCGGTTCTAATATCGGTTTCAATATCGGTTTTTCAATATCGGTTTTTCAATATCAGTTTTTCAATATTTGTTTTTCAATATCGGTTTTTGAATATCGGTTCTAATATCGGTTTCAATATCGGTTTTTCAATATCGGTTTTTCAATATCAGTTTTTCAATATTTGTTCTAATATCGGATTCAATATCGGTTTTTCAATATAAGTTTTTCGATATCAGTTTTTCAATATTTGTTTTTCAATAACGGTTTTTCAATATCGGTTCTAATATCGGTTTCAATATCGGTTTTTCAATATCGGTTTTTCAATATCAGTTTTTCAATATCAGTTTTTCAATATTTGTTCTCCAATATCGGTTTTTGAATATCGGTTCTAATATCGGATTCAATATCGGTTATTCAATATCGGTTTTTCAATATCAGTTTTGCAATATTTGTTCTAATATCGGATTCAATATCGGTTTTTCAATATAAGTTTTTCGATATCAGTTTTTCAATATTTGTTTTTCAATATCGGTGTTTCAATATCGGTTTTTCAATATTTGTTTTTCAATATCGGTTTTTCAATATCGGTTGCAATATCGGTTTTCCAATATTTGTTCTCCAATATCGGTTTTTGAATATCGGTTCTAATATCGGTTTCAATATCGGTTTTTCAATATCGGTTTTTCAATATCAGTTTTTCAATAT
This sequence comes from Andrena cerasifolii, assembly GCF_050908995.1. Classification (NCBI taxonomy): domain Eukaryota; kingdom Metazoa; phylum Arthropoda; class Insecta; order Hymenoptera; family Andrenidae; genus Andrena; species Andrena cerasifolii. The sequence goes on from NW_027484965.1 coordinate 72,783, forward strand.
TTGTTCTAATATCGGATTCAATATCGGTTTTTCAATATAAGTTTTTCGATATCAGTTTTTCAATATTTGTTTTTCAATATCGGTGTTTCAATATCGGTTTTGGAATATCGGTTTTTCAATATCAGTTTTTCAATATTTGTTCTCCAATATCGGTTTTTGAATATCGGTTCTAATATCGGATTCAATATCGGTTTTTCAATATCGGTTTTTCAATATTTGTTTTTCAATATCGGTTTTTCAATATCGGTTGCAATATCGGTTTTCCAATATTTGTTCTCCAATATCGGTTTTTGAATATCGGTTCTAATATCGGTTCTAATATCGGATTCAATATCGGTTTTTCAATATCAGTTTTTCAATATTTGGTTTTCAATATCGGTTTTTGAATATCGGTTCTAATATCGGTTTTTCAATATCGGTTTTTCAATATTTGTTTTTCAATATCGGTTTTTCAATATCGGTTTCAATATCGGTTTCAATATCGGTTTTTCAATATCGGTTTTTCAATATCAGTTTTTCAATATTTGTTCTCCAATATCGGTTTTTGAATATCGGTTCTAATATCGGATTCAATATCGGTTTTTCAATATCAGTTTTTCGATATCAGTTTTTCAATATTTGTTTTTCAATATCGGTTCTAATATCGGATTTAATATCGGTTTTGCAATATCAGTTTTTCGATATAGGTTTTTCAATATCGGTTTTTCAATATCGGTTTTTCAATATCAGTTTTTCAATATCAGTTTTTCAATATTTGTTCTCCAATATCGGTTTTTGAATATCGGATTCAATATCGGTTTTTCAATATCAGTTTTTCAATATTTGTTCTCCAATATCGGTTTTTGAATATCGGTTCTAATATCGGTTTCAATATCGGTTTTTGAATATCGGTTTTTGAATATCAGTTTTTCAATATTTGGTTTTCAATATCGGTTTTTGAATATCGGTTCTAATATCGGTTTCAATATCGGTTTATCAATATCGGTTTTTCAATATCAGTTTTTCAATATTTGTTCTCCAATATCGGTTTTTGAATATCGGTTCTAATATCGGATTCAATATCGGTTTTTCAATATCAGTTTTTCGATATCAGTTTTTCAATATTTGTTTTTCAATATCGGTTCTAATATCGGATTTAATATCGGTTTTGCAATATCAGTTTTTCGATATAGGTTTTTCAATATCGGTTTTTCAATATCGGTTTTTCAATATCAGTTTTTCAATATCAGTTTTTCAATATTTGTTCTCCAATATCGGTTTTTGAATATCGGTTCTAATATCGGATTCAATATCGGATTCAATATCGGTTTTTCAATATCAGTTTTTCGATATCAGTTTTTCAATATTTGGATTTCAATATCGGTTTTTGAATATCGGTTCTAATATCGGTTTCAATATCGGTTTTTCAATATCGGTTTTTCAATATCAGTTTTTCAATATTTGTTCTCCAATATCGGTTTTTGAATATCGGTTCTAATATCGGTTTCAATATCGGTTTTTGAATATCGGTTTTTGAATATCAGTTGCTCAATATTTGGTTTTCAATATCGGTTTTTGAATATCGGTTCTAATATCGGTTTCAATATCGGTTTTTCAATATCGGTTATTCAATATCAGTTTTTCAATATTTGTTTTTCAATATCGGTTCTAATATCGGATTTAATATCGGTTTTTCAATATCGGTTTTTCAATATCGGTTTTTCAATATCAGTTTTTCAATATTTGTTCTCCAATATCGGTTTTTGAATATCGGTTCTAATATCGGATTCAATATCGGTTTTTCAATATCGGTTTTTCAATATCGGTTTTTCAATATCGGTTTTTCAATATCAGTTTTTCAATATCAGTTTTTCAATATTTGTTCTCCAATATCGGTTTTTGAATATCGGTTCTAATATCGGATTCAATATCGGTTTTTCAATATCAGTTTTTCATTATTTGTTTTTCTATATCGGTTTTTCAATATCGGTTCTAATATCGGATTCAATATCGGTTTTTCAATATCGGTTTTTCAATATTTGTTTTTCAATATCGGTTTTTCAATATCGGTTGCAATATCGGTTTTCCAATATTTGTTCTCCAATATCGGTTTTTGAATATCGGTTCTAATATCGGTTCTAATATCGGATTCAATATCGGTTTTTCAATATCAGTTTTTCAATATTTGGTTTTCAATATCGGTTTTTGAATATCGGTTCTAATATCGGTTTTTCAATATCGGTTTTTCAATATCGGTTTTCCAATATTTGTTCTCCAATATCGGTTTTTGAATATCGGTTCTAATATCGGATTCAATATCGGATTCAATATCGGTTTTTCAATATCAGTTTTTCGATATCAGTTTTTCAATATTTGGATTTCAATATCGGTTTTGAATATCGGTTCTAATATCGGTTTCAATATCGGTTTTTGAATATCGGTTCTAATATCGGTTTCAATATCGGTTTTTCAATATCAGTTTTTCAATATTTGTTTTTCAATATCGGTTTTTGAATATCGGTTCTAATATCGGTTTTTCAATATCAGTTTTTCGATATCAGTTTTTCAATATTTGTTTTTCAATATCGGTTCTAATATCGGATTTAATATCGGTTTTGCAATATCAGTTTTTCGATATAGGTTTTTCAATATCGGTTTTTCAATATCGGTTTTTCAATATCAGTTTTTCAATATCAGTTTTTCAATATTTGTTCTCCAATATCGGTTTTTGAATATCGGTTCTAATATCGGATTCAATATCGGGTTTTCAATATCAGTTTTTCATTATTTGTTTTTCAATATCGGTTTTTCAATATTTGTTTTTCAATATCGGTTTTTCAATATCGGTTTCAATATCGGTTTTTCAATATCGGTTTTCCAATATTTGTTCTCCAATATCGGTTTTTGAATATCGCTTCTAATATCGGATTCAATATCGGATTCAATATCGGTTTTTCAATATCAGTTTTTCGATATCAGTTTTTCAATATTTGTTTTTCAATATCGGTTTTTGAATATCGGTTCTAATATCGGATTCAATATCGGTTTTTCAATATCGGTTTTTCAATATCGGTTTTTCAATATCAGTTTTTCAATATTTGTTCTCCAATATCGGTTTTTGAATATCGGTTCTAATATCGGATTCAATATCGGTTTTTCAATATCAGTTTTTCAATATTTGTTCTCCAATATCGGTTTTTGAATATCGGTTCTAATATCGGTTTCAATATCGGTTTTTGAATATCGGTTTTTGAATATCAGTTTTTCAATATTTGGTTTTCAATATCGGTTTTTGAATATCGGTTCTAATATCGGTTTCAATATCGGTTTATCAATATCGGTTTTTCAATATCAGTTTTTCAATATTTGTTCTCCAATATCGGTTTTTGAATATCGGTTCTAATATCGGATTTAATATCGGTTTTGCAATATCAGTTTTTCGATATAGGTTTTTCAATATCGGTTTTTCAATATTTGTTCTCCAATATCGGTTTTTGAATATCGGTTCTAATATCGGATTCAATATCGGTTTTTCAATATCGGTTTTTCAATATCGGTTTTTCAATATTTGTTTTTCAATATCGGTTTTTCAATATCGGTTTCAATATCGGTTTTTCAATATCGGTTTTTCAATATCAGTTTTTCAATATTTGTTTTTCAATATCGGTTCTAATATCGGATTTAATATCGGTTTTGCAATATCAGTTTTTCGATATAGGTTTTTCAATATCGGTTTTTCAATATTTGTTCTCCAATATCGGTTTTTGAATATCGGTTCTAATATCGGATTCAATATCGGATTCAATATCGGTTTTTCAATATCAGTTTTTCGATATCAGTTTTTCAATATTTGTTCTCCAATATCGGTTTTTGAATATCGGTTCTAATATCGGTTACAATATCGGTTTTTGAATATCGGTTTTTGAATATCAGTTTTTCAATATTTGGTTTTCAATATCGGTTTTTGAATATCGGTTCTAATATCGGTTTCAAAATCGGTTTGTCAATATCGGTTTTTCAATATCAGTTTTTCAATATTTGTTCTCCAATATCGGTTTTTGAATATCGGTTCTAATATCGGATTCAATATCGGTTTTTCAATATCTGTTTTTCGATATCAGTTTTTCAATATTTGTTTTTCAATATCGGTTCTAATATCGGATTTAATATCGGTTTTGCAATATCAGTTTCTCGATATAGGTTTTTCAATATCGGTTTTTCAATATCGGTTTTTCGATATCAGTTTTTCAATATTTGTTCTCCAATATCGGTTTTTGAATATCGGTTCTAATATCGGATTCAATATCGGTTTTTCAATATCTGTTTTTCGATATCAGTTTTTCAATATTTGTTTTTCAATATCGGTTCTAATATCGGATTTAATATCGGTTTTGCAATATCAGTTTCTCGATATAGGTTTTTCAATATCGGTTTTTCAATATCGGTTTTTCAATATCAGTTTTTCATTATTTGTTTTTCAATATCGGTTTTTCAATATCGGTTCTAATATCGGATTCAATATCGGTTTTTCAGTATCAGATTTTCGATATCAGTTTTTCAATATTTGTTTTTCAATATCGGTTTTTCAATATCGGTTCTAATATCGGATTCAATATCGGTTTTGCAATATAAGTTTTTCGATATAGGTTTTTCAATATCGGTTTTCCAATATCGGTTTTTCAATATCAGTTTTTCAATATTTGTTCTCCAATATCGGTTTTTGAATATCGGTTCTAATATCGGTTTTTCAATATCGGTTTTTCAATATCGGTTTTTCAATATTTGTTTTTCAATATCGGTTTTTCAATATCGGTTTCAATATCGGTTTTACAATATCGGTTTTCCAATATTTGTTCTCCAATATCGGTTTTTGAATATCGGTTCTAATATCGGATACAATATCGGATTCAATATCGGTTTTTCAATATCAGTTTTTCGATATCAGTTTTTCAATATTTGGATTTCAATATCGGTTTTTGAATATCGGTTCTAATATCGGTTTCAATATCGGTTTTTCAATATCGGTTTTTCAATATCAGTTTTTCAATATTTGTTTTTCAATATCGGTTTTTGAATATCGGTTCTAATATCGGTTTCAATATCGGTTTTTCAATATCGGTTTTTCAATATCAGTTTTTCAATATTTGTTCTAATATCGGATTCAATATCGGTTTTTCAATATAAGTTTTTCGATATCAGTTTTTCAATATTTGTTTTTCAATAACGGTTTTTCAATATCGGTTCTAATATCGGTTCTAATATCGGTTTCAATATCGGTTTTTCAATATCGGTTTTTCAATATCAGTTTTTCAATATTTGTTCTCCAATATCGGTTTTTGAATATCGGTTCTAATATCGGATTCAATATCGGTTTTTGAATATCGGTTTTTGAATATCGGTTTTTCAATATCAGTTTTTCAATATTTGTTCTCCAATATCGGTTTTTGAATATCGGTTCTAATATCGGTTTCAATATCGGATTCAATATCGGTTTTTCAATATCAGTTTTTCGATATCAGTTTTTCAATATTTGGATTTCAATATCGGTTTTTGAATATCGGTTCTAATATCGGTTTCAATATCGGTTTTTCAATATCGGTTTTTCAATATCAGTTTTTCAATATTTGTTCTAATATCGGATTCAATATCGGTTTTTCAATATAAGTTTTTCGATATCAGTTTTTCAATATTTGTTTTTCAATATCGGTGTTTCAATATCGGTTTTGGAATATCGGTTTTTCAATATCAGTTTTTCAATATTTGTTCTCCAATATCGGTTTTTGAATATCGGTTCTAATATCGGATTCAATATCGGTTTTTGAATATCGGTTCTAATATCGGATTCAATATCGGTTTTTGAATATCGGTTTTTGAATATCGGTTTTTCAATATCAGTTTTTCAATATTTGTTCTCCAATATCGGTTTTTGAATATCGGTTCTAATATCGGTTTCAATATCGGATTCAATATCGGTTTTTCAATATCAGTTTTTCGATATCAGTTTTTCAATATTTGGATTTCAATATCGGTTTTTGAATATCGGTTCTAATATCGGTTTCAATATCGGTTTTTCAATATCGGTTTTTCAATATCAGTTTTTCAATATTTGTTCTAATATCGGATTCAATATCGGTTTTTCAATATAAGTTTTTCGATATCAGTTTTTCAATATTTGGATTTCAATATCGGTTCTTGAATATCGGTTCTAATATCGGTTTCAATATCGGTTTTTCAATATCGGTTTTTCAATATCAGTTTTTCAATATTTGTTCTAATATCGGATTCAATATCGGTTTTTCAATATAAGTTTTTCGATATCAGTTTTTCAATATTTGTTTTTCAATATCGGTGTTTCAATATCGGTTTTGGAATATCGGTTTTTCAATATCAGTTTTTCAATATTTGTTCTCCAATATCGGTTTTTTAATATCGGTTCTAATATCGGATTCAATATCGGTTTTTCAATATCGGTTTTTCAATATTTGTTTTTCAATATCGGTTTTTCAATATCGGTTGCAATATCGGTTTTCCAATATTTGTTCTCCAATATCGGTTTTTGAATATCGGTTCTAATATCGGATTCAATATCGGATTCAATATCGGATTCAATATCGGTTTTTCAATATCAGTTTTTCGATATCAGTTTTTCAATATTTGGATTTCAATATCGGTTTTTGAATATCGGTTCTAATATCGGTTTCAATATCGGTTTTTCAATATCGGTTTTTCAATATCAGTTTTTCAATATTTGTTTTTCAATATCGGTTTTTGAATATCGGTTCTAATATCGGATTCAATATCGGATTCAATATCGGTTTTTCAATATCAGTTTTTCGATATCAGTTTTTCAATATTTGGATTTCAATATCGGTTTTTGAATATCGGTTCTAATATCGGTTTCAATATCGGTTTTTCAATATCGGTTTTTCAATATCAGTTTTTCAATATTTGTTCTAATATCGGATTCAATATCGGTTTTTCAATATAAGTTTTTCGATATCAGTTTTTCAATATTTGTTTTTCAATATCGGTGTTTCAATATCGGTTTTGGAATATCGGTTTTTCAATATCAGTTTTTCAATATTTGTTCTCCAATATCGGTTTTTGAATATCGGTTCTAATATCGGATTCAATATCGGTTTTTCAATATCGGTTTTTCAATATTTGTTTTTCAATATCGGTTTTTCAATATCGGTTGCAATATCGGTTTTCCAATGTTTGTTCTCCAATATCGGTTTTTGAATATCGGTTCTAATATCGGTTCTAATATCGGATTCAATATCGGTTTTTCAATATCAGTTTTTCAATATTTGGTTTTCAATATCGGTTTTTGAATATCGGTTCTAATATCGGTTTTTCAATATCGGTTTTTCAATATTTGTTTTTCAATATCGGTTTTTCAATATCGGTTTCAATATCGGTTTCAATATCGGTTTTTCAATATCGGTTTTCCAATATTTGTTCTCCAATATCGGTTTTTGAATATCGGTTCTAATATCGGATTCAATATCGGATTCAATATCGGATTCAATATCGGTTTTTCAATATCAGTTTTTCGATATCAGTTTTTCAATATTTGGATTTCAATATCGGTTTTTGAATATCGGTTCTAATATCGGTTTCAATATCGGTTTTTGAATATCGGTTCTAATATCGGATTCAATATCGGTTTTTCAATATCAGTTTTTCAATATTTGTTCTCCAATATCGGTTTTTGAATATCGGTTCTAATATCGGTTTCAATATCGGTTTTTGAATATCGGTTTTTGAATATCAGTTTTTCAATATTTGGTTTTCAATATCGGTTTTTGAATATCGGTTCTAATATCGGTTTCAATATCGGTTTTTCAATATCGGTTTTTCAATATCAGTTTTTCAATATTTGTTCTCCAATATCGGTTTTTGAATATCGGTTCTAATATCGGATTCAATATCGGTTTTTCAATATCAGTTTTTCGATATCAGTTTTTCAATATTTGTTTTTCAATATCGGTTCTAATATCGGTTTTGCAATATCAGTTTTTCGATATAGGTTTTTCAATATCGGTTTTTCAATATCGGTTTTTCAATATCAGTTTTTCAATATCAGTTTTTCAATATTTGTTCTCCAATATCGGTTTTTGAATATCGGTTCTAATATCGGATTCAATATCGGTTTTTCAATATCAGTTTTTCATTATTTGTTTTTCTATATCGGTTTTTCAATATCGGTTCTAATATCGGATTCAATATCGGTTTTGCAATATAAGTTTTTCGATATAGGTTTTTCAATATCGGTTTTTCAATATCGGTTTTTCAATATCAGTTTTTCAATATTTGTTCTCCAATATCGGTTTTTGAATATCGGTTCTAATATCGGATTCAATATCGGTTTTTCAATATCGGTTTTTCAATATCGGTTTTTCAATATCGGTTTTTCAATATCGGTTTCAATATCGGTTTTTCAATATCGGTTTTCCAATATTTGTTCTCCAATATCGGTTTTTGAATATCGGTTCTAATATCGGATTCAATATCGGTTTTTCAATATCGGTTTTTCAATATCGGTTTTTCAATATCGGTTTTTCAATATCGGTTTTTCAATATCGGTTTTTCAATATCAGTTTTTCAATATTTGTTCTCCAATATCGGTTTTTGAATATCGGTTCTAATATCGGATTCAATATCGGTTTTTCAATATCGGTTTTTCAATATCGGTTTTTCAATATCGGTTTTTCAATATCAGTTTTTCATTATTTGTTTTTCTATATCGGTTTTTCAATATCGGTTCTAATATCGGATTCAATATCGGTTTTTCAATATCGGTTTTTCAATATTTGTTTTTCAATATCGGTTTTTCAATATCGGTTGCAATATCGGTTTTCCAATATTTGTTCTCCAATATCGGTTTTTGAATATCGGTTCTAATATCGGTTCTAATATCGGATTCAATATCGGTTTTTCAATATCAGTTTTTCAATATTTGGTTTTCAATATCGGTTTTTGAATATCGGTTCTAATATCGGTTTTTCAATATCGGTTTTTCAATATTTGTTTTTCAATATCGGTTTTTCAATATCGGTTTCAATATCGGTTTCAATATCGGTTTTTCAATATCGGTTTTCCAATATTTGTTCTCCAATATCGGTTTTTGAATATCGGTTCTAATATTGGATTCAATATCGGATTCAATATCGGTTTTTCAATATCAGTTTTTCGATATCAGTTTTTCAATATTTGGATTTCAATATCGGTTTTTGAATATCGGTTCTAATATCGGATTCAATATCGGATTCAATATCGGTTTTTCAATATCAGTTTTTCGATATCAGTTTTTCAATATTTGGATTTCAATATCGGTTTTTGAATATCGGTTCTAATATCGGTTTCAATATCGGTTTTTCAATATCGGTTTTTCAATATCAGTTTTTCAATATTTGTTTTTCAATATCGGTTTTTGAATATCGGTTCTAATATCGGTTTCAATATCGGTTTTTCAATATCAGTTTTTCAATATTTGTTTTTCAATATCGGTTTTTGAATATCGGTTCTAATATCGGTTTTTCAATATCGGTTTTTCAATATCGGTTTTTCAATATCAGTTTTTCAATATTTGTTCTCCAATATCGGTTTTTGAATATCGGTTCTAATATCGGATTCAATATCGGTTTTTCAATATCAGTTTTTCAATATTTGTTCTCCAATATCGGTTTTAGAATATCGGTTCTAATATCGGTTTCAATATCGGTTTTTGAATATCGGTTCTAATATCGGTTTCAATATCGGTTTTTCAATATCGGTTTTTCAATATCAGTTTTTCAATATTTGTTCTCCAATATCGGTTTTTGAATATCGGTTCTAATATCGGATTCAATATCGGTTTTTCAATATCAGTTTTTCATTATTTGTTTTTCTATATCGGTTTTTCAATATCGGTTCTAATATCGGATTCAATATCGGTTTTGCAATATAAGTTTTTCGATATAGGTTTTTCAATATCGGTTTTTCAATATCGGTTTTTCAATATCAGTTTTTCAATATTTGTTCTCCAATATCGGTTTTTGAATATCGGTTCTAATATCGGATTCAATATCGGTTTTTCAATATCGGTTTTTCAATATCGGTTTTTCAATATCGGTTTTTCAATATCGGTTTCAATATCGGTTTTTCAATATCGGTTTTTCAATATCGGTTTTTCAATATTTGTTTTTCAATATCGGTTTTTCAATATCGGTTTCAATATCGGTTTCAATATCGGTTTTTCAATATCGGTTTTCCAATATTTGTTCTCCAATATCGGTTTTTGAATATCGGTTCTAATATCGGATTCAATATCGGATTCAATATCGGTTTTTCAATATCAGTTTTTCGATATCAGTTTTTCAATATTTGAATTTCAATATCGGTTTTTGAATATCGGTTCTAATATCGGTTTCAATATCGGTTTTTCAATATCGGTTTTTCAATATCAGTTTTTCAATATTTGTTTTTCAATATCGGTTTTTGAATATCGGTTCTAATATCGGTTTCAATATCGGTTTTTCAATATCAGTTTTTCAATATTTGTTTTTCAATATCGGTTTTTGAATATCGGTTCTAATATCGGTTTTTCAATATCGGTTTTTCAATATCAGTTTTTCAATATTTGTTCTCCAATATCGGTTTTTGAATATCGGTTCTAATATCGGATTCAATATCGGTTTTTCAATATCAGTTTTTCAATATTTGTTCTCCAATATCGGTTTTTGAATATCGGTTCTAATATCGGTTTCAATATCGGTTTTTGAATATCGGTTTTTGAATATCAGTTTTTCAATATTTGGTTTTCAATATCGGTTTTTGAATATCGGTTCTAATATCGGTTTCAATATCGGTTTTTCAATATCGGTTTTTCAATATCAGTTTTTCAATATTTGTTCTCCAATATCGGTTTTTGAATATCGGTTCTAATATCGGATTCAATATCGGTTTTTCAATATCAGTTTTTCGATATCAGTTTTTCAATATTTGTTCTCCAATATCGGTTTTTGAATATCGGTTCTAATATCGGATTCAATATCGGTTTTTCAATATCAGTTTTTCATTATTTGTTTTTCTATATCGGTTTTTCAATATCGGTTCTAATATCGGATTCAATATCGGTTTTGCAATATAAGTTTTTCGATATAGGTTTTTCAATATCGGTTTTTCAATATCGGTTTTTCAATATCAGTTTTTCAATATTTGTTCTCCAATATCGGTTTTTGAATATCGGTTCTAATATCGGATTCAATATCGGTTTTTCAATATCGGTTTTTCAATATCGGTTTTTCAATATAAGTTTTTCGATATCAGTTTTTCAATATTTGTTTTTCAATATCGGTGTTTCAATATCGGTTTTGGAATATCGGTTTTTCAATATCAGTTTTTCAATATTTGTTCTCCAATATCGGTTTTTGAATATCGGTTCTAATATCGGATTCAATATCGGTTTTTCAATATCGGTTTTTCAATATTTGTTTTTCAATATCGGTTTTTCAATATCGGTTGCAATATCGGTTTTCCAATATTTGTTCTCCAATATCGGTTTTTGAATATCGGTTCTAATATCGGTTCTAATATCGGATTCAATATCGGTTTTTCAATATCAGTTTTTCAATATTTGGTTTTCAATATCGGTTTTTGAATATCGGTTCTAATAACGGTTTTTCAATATCGGTTTTTCAATATTTGTTTTTCAATATCGGTTTTTCAATATCGGTTTCAATATCGGTTTCAATATCGGGTTTTTCAATATCGGTTTCCAATATTTGTCTCCAATATCGGTTTTTGAATATCGGTTCTAATATCGGATTCAATATCGGATTCAATATCGGATTCAATATCGGTTTTTCAATATCAGTTTTTCAATATTTGTTCTCCAATATCGGTTTTTGAATATCGGTTCTAATATCGGTTTCAATATCGGTTTTTGAATATCGGTTTTTGAATATCAGTTTTTCAATATTTGGTTTTCAATATCGGTTTTTGAATATCGGTTCTAATATCGGTTTCAATATCGGTTTTTCAATATCGGTTTTTCAATATCAGTTTTTCAATATTTGTTCTCCAATATCGGTTTTTGAATATCGGTTCTAATATCGGATTCAATATCGGTTTTTCAATATCAGTTTTTCGATATCAGTTTTTCAATATTTGTTTTTCAATATCGGTTCTAATATCGGTTTTGCAATATCAGTTTTTCGATATAGGTTTTTCAATATCGGTTTTTCAATATCGGTTTTTCAATATCAGTTTTTCAATATCAGTTTTTCAATATTTGTTCTCCAATATCGGTTTTTGAATATCGGTTCTAATATCGGATTCATATCGGTTTTTCAATATCAGTTTTTCATTATTTGTTTTTCTATATCGGTTTTTCAATATCGGTTCTAATATCGGATTCAATATCGGTTTTGCAATATAAGTTTTTCGATATAGGTTTTTCAATATCGGTTTTTCATTATCGGTTTTTCAATATCAGTTTTTCAATATTTGTTCTCCAATATCGGTTTTTGAATATCGGTTCTAATATCGGATTCAATATCGGTTTTTCAATATCGGTTTTTCAATATCGGTTTTTCAATATCGGTTTTTCAATATCGGTTTTTCAATATCGGTTTTCCAATATTGTTCTCCAATATCGGTTTTTGAATATCGGTTCTAATATCGGATTCAATATCGGTTTTTCAATATCGGTTTTTCAATATCGGTTTTCAATATCGGTTTTTCAATATCGGTTTTTCAATATCGGTTTTTCATATCGGTTTTTCAATATCAGTTTTTCATTATTTGTTTTTTCTATATCGGTTTTTCATATCGGTTCTAATATCGGATTCAATATCGGTTTTTCAATATCGGTTTTTCAATATTTGTTTTTCAATATCGGTTTTTCAATATCGGTTGCAATATCGGTTTTCCAATATTTTGTTCTCCAATATCGGTTTTGAATATCGGTTCTAATATCGGTTCTAATATCGGATTCAATATCGGTTTTCAATATCAGTTTTTCAATATTTGGTTTTCAATATCGGTTTTTGAATATCGGTTCTAATATCGGTTTTCAATATCGGTTTTTCAATATTTGTTTTTCAATATCGGTTTTTCAATATCGGTTTCAATATCGGTTTCAATATCGGTTTTTCAATTATCGGTTTTCCAATATTTGTTCTCCAATATCGGTTTTGAATATCGGTTCTAATATTGGATTCATATCGGTTCAATATCGGTTTTTCAATATCAGTTTTTCGATATCAGTTTTTCAATATTTGGATTTCAATATCGGTTTTTGAATATCGGTTCTAATATCGGATTCAAATATCGGATTCAATATCGGTTTTTCAATATCAGTTTTTCGATATCAGTTTTTCAATATTTGGATTTCAATATCGGTTTTGAATATCGGTTCTAATATCGTTTCAATATCGGTTTTTCAATATCGGTTTTTCAATATCAGTTTTTCAATATTTGTTTTCAATATCGGTTTTTGATATCGGTTCTAATATCGGGTTTCATATATCGGTTTTTCAATATCGGTTTTCCAATATTTGTTCTCCAATATCGGTTTTTGAATATCGGTTCTAATATCGGATTC